>NW_024385693.1:0-24609 GCF_016835505.1 Polypterus senegalus
GGGAAAAAACCAAAAAAAAAAACCCCCAAATTGCTCCTGATGTTTAAAGTGCTGGTGAAGTCCCGGTTGAAGCTGGAGTTCACTTACCATCAACTCATTGGAGACATGCAGACCTTTTGGATTTATGGGGCTTGGGGGTTTTGTGTTCTGTGAGAAGGAAGCTGGTGACTGGGTGGTGACTTTTAAATGCCCTTTCAAAATATTTAAATACTGGATGATTGAAAGCTCAGAATAGGAGACCCCTGGGGAACATATGCTGTGTGTATAAGGGAGAACGAGATGTGAGTAGGGGGCAGTACAGGGGTGATGGTGGAGTAAACTGATTATGAATTTTTGTGTTTATTATGGACAATTATTTATTATTTATGTGTGAATCAGGAGGCATGTATAAAGGGAATAGTGGGTTAATAACAAATTATGAATTACTTATTTAATATGGAAATTTGTACTTTATGTGTGGTAAGAAGTGTCACGGGGCAATAGTAGTGGAGTAATGCAACATATTTATTAACTACTACTGCTGTGTTAAATTTTTTTTTTTTTTTTTTTTTGTTTGACGAAGAAAAGTTTAATTTTAATAAAATAATCTATTAATATGCAGAGTGGGAGGGTGTAAAGGGGAGTAATGGTGGTTTTGTGTTATAATGAATTACCATCTGATTTTCTTATTAATGTGTGATTAGGGAGTGTAAAGGGGAGTAGTGGTTCTTGTATTAAAAATGAATTGTCAACTTTTGATTATATTTATGAGCGGAGTAGGAGGGTGTAAGGGGGAGTAGTGGTGGTTGTGTGATACAGACTTTTTGTTAAATCCGAAAATTGGGATTGTTTGTCTTATGACTGTATTTTTGTTATTGTTCTAATAAAGGTCATTTTAAAAATAAAAAAAAAAAAAATATCTATCTATCTATCTATCAATTATATAGTGACTTACCTATCTATCTATCTATCTATCATCTATCTATTATATAGTGCCTTATCTATCTATCATTATCTATCATCTATCTATCTATCTATCTATCTATTTTATCTATCTATTATATATGCCTATTATTATTATCTATCTATCTATCTATCTATCTATCTATCTATCCTATTATATAGGTGCCTTATCTATCTATCTATCCTATTATATATAGTGCCTTATCTATCTATCTATCTATTATGTAGTGCCTTATATATCTATCTATCTATTATATAGTACTTATCTATCTATCTATCTATTATATAGTGCCTTATCTATCTATCTATCTATCTATTATATAGTTACTCATATATCTATCTATCTATCTATCTATCAATCTATCTATTACCAAGTACTTATATCTATCCTCCTCTCTCATCATCTATCTATCTATCTATCCTATCTATCCCTATCTATCTATCTATCTATCTTGTCTTGCTGTTTCTCTGTGTAGCCGATTGCTTTGGTCTGGAGTGGAAGTATTAGCCTTTGTGCTACTTGGGAGAGTGAGTTGAGTTTAGCTTTTTCTTTTTTGTTTTCTTTTTATTTCTTTTTCCTAGTCATTTTCTCTTAATTCTTAGCTGTGTTATTTATATATAGTCATTATTTCAAGTTTATTTAATGTTTTAAAAAAGGTGGCTAGGATGGCTGTGTCAGAGGATACAGCCAGACCTTTACCACATGGCTTTGAAAAACAGCAGAAGAAATGGCATCAAGCTGATTGTTGATCAAAGTAGTTTCGATGAGAAGTGTGTTGCACAGAATTGGAAAAATAATTGGATGTAAAAACATTATCTCTGCTTCAAGGGTAGATAAGGCTGTGGTGATATTTTTTTAAATAGAGGCCTTGGTTACCAACTGGTTCAAGGAGGCCACAGTCATTAATGGAACCTCATTTCTGTTTTGCACTTTCAACTCCTGCAAAGAGGTTATAATCTCTAATGTTACTCCTTTCTTGAAGAATGAACTGCTACGTAATGAATTACTTTTGGGTATGCGTGAGATTATTTCTGACATTACTATGATTCCTTTGGGGTACAAACGGCCAAATTAAAACATATGTGGTCTCATTTAGGAGACAGGTTTTATGCTCCTCAACAGAGATTTACAGTGAGTTAGATGTTACTCACAAGTTCAAAGAGTAGATGGATGTGACCTCTTGTGTTTATATCTTCTGATTCAATGAAATGTTTTAAATGTGGCGTGCAGGGCACAAAACGATTGACTATAAAGGCTGATAGTCATGCTATGGGAGGAGAACATAAATGCGGTGAGTGGAGTCAGATGCTTGAGAGGATGAGTCTGAGACTCCGACTCCGATGCTGAAGATCAAGCAGATTGTTGTCTATGAGGTATCCACAGGTACTCTTAAGCTCAACTGTAGGAAGTTCTGATAATCAGATGCAGGTTGTGGCGCTCCACAGTTGAAAGAGTGAAATAAAAGCTGAGATGATAAAAATGCCTGAAGTGGTTGGATCGGCCAAAGGCAGTTGATCCCTCTACTGCGAATATAAATCAGAAGGATGAAGAAAGGAGCCAAGCTAAGGCGAGGTTATGCAGCCTGTCATTGAAACTTCACCAACTGAGGTGGATGACATTGAAAGTCTGAATACTGGCGCTGCTACCTGTAGGCCATCTAAGGTGTATAGGCGGCGAGAGGCCAGTCCCACCAGTCCACAGGTCCCAGCAGGGTGAAACTTCTTGCCCTCTCTTAAATGTAGAAGCTGTAGCAGAAACTCAACCAGGCACTAATTCAGGCAGTGCAGTTAGGAAGAAAAAGCTGGAATTGTTGAGGAAATGAATGTTGAAGAAGAATGGACGACTCCCAGAAGAGGAAAGAAACCTCAGATGGTGAGTTGGGGCCAAGAGAAGTAACAAAAATGAACCCTGACAGAGGGGGCTGACGTGTTTTGAAGAATCGTTTTCTAGGGCACCAGAGGTGACAATTAGCCCAGTGTGAGGGGAGTCAGCAGGGGTGGGTGAGGACAGTGACTCTTGTATGTCAGAGTGATGACAATTTAACTGGCACTCTTGGAAAAGCAGATACAACACAGAAGCGTCTGAGCTTTCTGGATTTTCTTGAAGGCAAAGGAAGGTGAATGTCGTAGAACATTTTTCCTGACCTGGAACTTTTTGTGGTTTCAGCCAAGCGAGTTATGCGCAATGCTGTTCCTTTGGGAATGGAAGAAAATTTAATGTCCGGTTAAAGAATATTTATCAGCAAAGGATTAGAAAGTCTCTCACCTCCAGCATAATGGCTCCACACCAGCTTCTCTCTTTTCATTGGTTAAAGTTCTTCTTGTCATTGCTGCTCTGTTTCTTTTCTTTCTAATGCCTGTTATTTTTCTCTTTGGGCTCTTTGAATGTTACTTGGCTGCAGGAGCTCCTTAAAGAGAGCGTGCTTGCAAATATTTGGAACGAAAATACTAGATGTTGTTACTTTCTTCAAAACTCCTTAAGCCAATGAATGATGAGTGGTGGCAGAGGGACACAGGTGGGACATAAGTTCGTACGGCTCAGTGCCAGCGCAGGGGTGGCAGTGCTCTTCAGTAAAGGCGTTCTCCGGAGTCCATTGACTGTTTGAGCAAATTAAAGATTCTCATGAAGGTGGTTACTGCATTATTCAGGTATAAACATTATTTTCTTAAATGTCTACATCCCAAATGAAGGCAAAGAGAGTTTCTTTTTTCTTTGTTAAAAGACATTATAGCTGAGTGCAGTTCGAGAGAGGAATGTCGTGTTCTTAACTGGCGATTTTAATTGCACTGAAAATGCAGAGAGATGGACAGGAATGGCTCAGAGCCTCACCGAGAGGTCAGTCAAGGTGTTGCAGTCGGTCCTTCATCAACTTGTGGATGTGTGGAGAGAAGTCCGAACCGACAGCAAGACAGTACACATGGCTCAAGGCCTCCAGTGGCATGTTATCCATGGCAAGGCTGGACAGGATTTATACGATTCACGGCACAATCAATTTTCATTTTGGGCTCTTTGTCTTCTGCCCACAGGGTTTCAGACCATAGTTTAGCTCTCACTTTCGTTTCTCTTTGGGGGTCCTGCGTAATTTTAAAATCTTTCTGGCATTTAATATAGCTTCTTAAAGACTCTCTAAATATTTCTTCTTCAATTTCTTTTGGAACAAATGGAGACTCAGCAAAAATAATTCTCATCTCTGAAGCAATTTGGGACGTCTCCAAAGTCCAAATTAAACTTTTTGCCAGTTTTTATTCTGAACATTCTTTCTAGAAAGGTCACATGGCCATTAAAGAACTGGAAGAGGACATTGGGATAATTCAAACCAAACTGGAAACCGGTTTTAATGCCAATTTGCTTGAGTCTCTAAAAGACAAAAGATTTCTCTGAGTCCCCTGCTGGATGAACAGGTGAAGGGGCGCCATTGTCAGGGAGATTCCAGAATATTTCACCCAAATAAGAGCGCCCTCGCCCAGTTTTCTTTTTCATTGGAAGAAGGCTGCTCAGGTAAAATCATTCACTGTCTGAAAACTGCAGATGGGACTGAAATGGCGGAGACGAGGAGATCCGGGGTGCCTTCAAATTTTATAAAGACTTATTCTCTGCAGAAACGGTGGACTTGTCCTTAAGCATTTTCTTTAATGACGATGACGGCCTACCACAGTTTGACTCCATCCACCAGGAAGAACTCGACCCTGCCACTATCGCTTGGAGAAGCTCACTGGTGCTCTTGGGGTATAAATCAGAACAAAGCCCCTGGGATGATGGACTTCCATTCCGATTCTACAAGTCCTTTTGGGATATCATGGGTAAGGACTTCCTGGCTGTGTTTATTGGAGCATCAGGGACAAAGAACTTCCGGTGGGTGGCCGGGAGAGCAGTATTGACTCTTTTACCAAAAAAGGGGATCTCTGCAACATTAAAACGTGACGGTCGGCTACTGTGCTCCAGACTATAAAATCTTTTCTAACGTTGGCTCTTCGTCTGAGGACTGTCATGAACTGCTTGGTGGCCTTCGATCGATCATACTGTGTCCCTGAACGATGTTTTGATAAAATTTTCTTTTGTGCGGGATTTGGTATTATCTGCTTCTACGGCATTTTGGGTTTAGGCAGTCTCGTCTCACTAGATCAGAGAGGCGCTTTGACGGGTAGACCACTGGTATTTATTTAAAGTTCTAGAAGGTTTGGTTTTGGTGAGACCTTTCTAGGATATATTAAATTAATGTACACGAATGTGTTTAGTGTTTTAAAAATTAATGGGTTGGGAGCCCCATTTTCTGTGTGTTACAAAGGGGCATTCGTCAGGGGGTGTGCACTCTCCGGTATGCTATGCCTGCTTTCGCTGTCCATGGGAGCCCCTGCTCCACAGACTTATGAAATGTCTTCACGGCCTGTCATTACCTGTGTGTCCCACTGAATCTTTTAAGGTGGTGGCGTATGCGACGATATGCTGATTTGTCATCACTAGATCTGGCTGATGTTGTCCTGCTGCGGGACTGTTTTACAGGTATTTCAAATGGTGTGTCTACTTAGCAGGGGTCAGCTGGTCCAAATGCAATGCCTTTCTGATGGGCAACTGGGACTGTCCTCCCCAAACCTCCCAAGTGGTTTAACATGGTACTCCTAAGGTATTTAAACATCTGAGGGTACACATTGGGAAGTCTGGAGCACATGAAGTAACTGGAAGGTTTAATTGACCAAATTCAGGGGAGCTGAACAAATGGAATGGGTGAGTACGCCAAGCTCTCTTTACCGAGTAGGTGCTTGTATTAATAATTTAATTGCTTCAATGCTTTGGCATAAATTTAGGTGTGCAGATCCTCCAGTTTGGCTGTTAAAAGAAATTCAGGGGATATTACTGGATTTTTTTTGGGACAAACTTCATTGGAGTGGCTTGCCAGTGTAGTACATCTGCCTGTGGATGAAGGTGGTCAGGGGCTTGGTGGACATTCACAGGTAGAATTGGAAGCTTTTAGGCTGACAGATTTACAGCATCTCTCTTGTATGCCCCTCAGCCTTTACATGGAGGTTTAGCATTAGCTTTTTTCACAGGGTCGAATCTTAATTTTGATTGGCAACTCTTTTTTAATTGATGTCAAGCGATTGGCGCTATCTGTGCTGCCACCGCGCACAACATGTTGTGTGGTTGCTTTTGCAAAAGGAAATGAACAGGTGAAATTAATGTGGAGTCGGTCTTCTGATTTTCTAGAAGAACGGTAATATGGAATGTCCAGTCTTGGAGTTTGACTTCGGTCAGTTTAAACTCACTGCTAATGGTGAGCTTTACCAAAGTAGCCAACTTTATTGATCCAGTCAGCCCAACCAGTGGAAGTCTGGGAAGCTGTAGCCGCGTGAGCTTCGGGACTAGGTCTGTCCGTCTTGGGGGTGATTATTAACAAACTTAAAAGGCTCTTTGGTGCAATTGGGTGCAGGTCCTCTGTGGCCAGGGGATTATATCTCTGGAGATCTCATAAAAGAGGCAGAACCTCCTGAATGTAAAATTACAATTAAACCAAATGTAAAAGATTTTATCAGTTCTAATAACTCCATTTTAACAATTAATCACATAAATGGAATTTCTTTCCAAAATTTGTAAAATTGTGACTGTGGTGTCTTAAAAGTGTCCCATTTTGGCCAATTTGAAGACATGACTGAGTACCCTGTGGAGGAACACTCTGTGTCTGCATGACCACGACATCTCCAGCATGGAGGACTTTATAAGCCGCCAATTGTAGAGAAAGGAGTTGGTGACCTGCGGTGGAGGATTCTGCATGTGGCGGTACTTCGCAATTCATTTAAAACTATTGGTGCCAGCATAACAGATCAGTGTCATTCTGCCTTCAGAAAGAAACAGTTTATCATTTATTTCTGTATTTGTACCAGATTACAACCACTGCTGCATTTTTCTTGATTTATTGTTGATGGATTTGGGGTATATTTAATAACCTCATTTATATTTTTGGAATGCGGTGTAAGAGTTTGTAAAGACAATGAAACTTTGCTTGGCAATTTTTTGTTAGGCCAGGCCAGAAGATAACGCGTTAAAAACGAAGGAAAGAAACCGAGATAAAGATTTGAAAACCACTGATGCTCTAGTAATGTTTAGGTCTTCCTTCAAAGGAGATTGAAATTGAATTTGAATATTTTAAATTAATTAATCAGTTAGATGTATTTAGAAGTCTGGGCTGTAAATGATGTTTTATGCTCATGGAAGATGAATGTCTAGTCTTAAAAGTATGAGTAGGAAAACTGTGTTATTAAATGTTGATTAATTTTGACTATTGAATTTGACTGCAATTATATTTATAATTGTTAATAAAAGGTCTGTTTAAAATTAAAAATTATCTATCTATCTATTATATAGTGCCTTATCATCTATCTATCTATCTATCTATTATATGAGTTACCTTATCTATCTATCTATCTATCTATCTATCTATCTATCTATCTATCTATCATTATGGTATATCTATCTATCTATCTATATATCTATCTATCTATCTATCTATCTATCTATATATTGTATATAGTGCCTTATCTATCTATCATCTATCTATCTATCTATCTAATACCATCTATCTATCTATCTATCTATCTATCTATCTATCTATCTATTATATAATTGTGCTCTATCTATCTATCTATCTATCTATTATATGGTGCCTTATCTATCTATCTCATCTATCTATCATCTATCTATCTATCTATCATATATTATATAGTGCCTTATCTATCTATCTATCTATCTATCTATCTATCTATCTATCTATCCTATCTATCTATCTATCTATATATTATATAGTGCCTTATCTATCTAATATCTATCTATCTATCATCTATTATATGAGTTTTATCTATCTATC
Organism: Polypterus senegalus; assembly: GCF_016835505.1. Classification (NCBI taxonomy): domain Eukaryota; kingdom Metazoa; phylum Chordata; class Cladistia; order Polypteriformes; family Polypteridae; genus Polypterus; species Polypterus senegalus. Next base: position 7,800 of record NW_024385693.1, read on the forward strand.
TATCTATCTATCTATCTATCTATCTATCTATCTATCTATCTATCTATCTATATATCTATCTATCTATCTATATATTATATAGTGCCTTATCTATCTATCTATCTATCTATCTATCTCCTTACCTGTTCTTGCTGTGCTTTTAATTGCATGCTGGGTGATTTGTCTTGAGTGTGAGCGAGTGGAACTGGTGGTGGACGCTGAAGGTGAGTGTGGTGATTCTTTTTCTTCTAATTTTCTAGTTTCTTATTTCTATCTTTTCTTTGGTGAAAACAGCTACACTTGTTTTTTGTACTTTGGTGGCTTAGGCCACGGCTTGTACAATGGCTGCTAATCTTGAAACGTTTGAGCAGCCACCATGGGATTAAACTTATATCGGAGGAGTTTGTTCCTTTAGAGGCCCAGGGGGTTTGGCAGTGGCCCAGAAGTGGTCGGATCTTGTGACAATATTAAGTCAGCTTCACGAATGAGCGGGAATATCGTGGTTTTGAGCTCTGTGGATTTAGTTCCGACAGTGGTTGAGGAAGGGGGGTGGTGTGTGGCTCCTTTGTACAGGTTTTCCCTTTAGCCGTCCCGTCCCGTAGGTAACAATTTCAAATGCGCCGCCTTTTCTCAAAAATATGAAACTATAGCGAGAGTTTGGAGGCGGCATGAAGATCTGGTATCGAAAATTCGGCACATTCCTTTAGGTTGTAAATCGCCTGATTTAAAACGTAATACATCATTTGGGAGACAAGTTTTATGGTTTTAAATAGAATGGATGACAGATTAAATGTGGCAATGAAGTTTAGAGTGGACGGTTTCGATTATGTGATTTTAAGTCACTTCTAACAGAATGATATTTTTGGAGTGGAAGCACATTTAATTAAACAGTGTCCTGAAACACCACGGGAACAGAAAACTGGCGTGATACAGAAATAGAGGCAGAAATTGGAAGATCACGAAATTGTGTGGCTGATGGCAGAGGCGCAAGGTGATAGAATAAAAATGCTACTAGAGCTGAAGGGCAAGGAGAATCAGAGTGCCTTTGAGAGATTGGAGCCGAATGGAAGGCGGTAGTGGAAGCAGTTGATCAAACAGGCTTACAGCAGAAGTGTGTAGGGAGAAATTGATATGGATGAGGAGGCAGCAACGAGACAGAGGAAAAAAAGGCAATTTAAACGTCCCTGCTCAAAAAGGCAAGAGAAAGAGAGATCGGGCACGAAGAAAATTGTTTTAAGTCAGGGGGCTCGGGGGTCGTTGGAAGGATCCATATGGTCCTTGTCAGGAGGATTTTCCGTCTTTCGCGGAGACGGCCGATAACGTCTCAAATGCGGGGAGGTGTCGGGAAGAAAACGACGACGGTAATATCTCCGATGGGTGCCGCTGCCTCGGAGCCCCAGTTAAAAGCCAGGGGGTTACAGCGCTCTCCGCAAAGTGTGAAGAAGAGTTTTGGTGAATACCGCCGGAAAAAAGGGGGTGGATGTGGCCAGGTACTCCCCTGAAACGCTGACTCTTTCTATCGTCTGTCACTTGAGTTTAGCGACAGAGACAAAGCAGTCTCCGCGCAATGTTTTGATGTTAAAAAGAGCTCGTGAGGCTAAAAGAATTTAACAAGTAAACTGAGAAAACAGTCCAATCTAAACACCACCTAATGGCTAAGCCCCTGTTAAATCTACTCCACAGTCTTTGTGGTGGTCCCTGTGTTTCATTGTGTGTTCATCTATCTATTCTACCATTTACCATAGCAGGGTATGCACATGGGAACCCTAAATATTAGCGGTGGGAGAAGTCCAGATAAAAGGAGATTAGCATTGTTTGATTTTATCAGACAAAAGACTTGAATGTCACAACTCTACAAAAACCCACATTGATGAGCAAAATCAGTGGGAGTGGGTAGAGAGATTGGAAAGGGACATTTTATTTGAAATGTCTAGGACAAATGTTAGTTCTGGAGTGGCCATTTTAATTCTTGGAGGACTTCAAGTAGAAGTTTGCAGCACTGATAGGCTGGTGAAAGGCTGACTCCTGAAAGTGGCAGTGGGGAAACTTCAAGGCAGTGTCGTCCACTTTCATTAATATACTCATGAATATGAGGGTGAGAGAGGCTCCACTTCTTTAACAAGTTAGGAATCTTTTATCCAAGTGTGACCCTGAGGAAGTGGTGGTGTTAGGAGGGATTTAATTTGTACACTTGATACCAGAATAGACAGAAGTAATGGGCTGGAACCGCACCTCATCGCTTGAGGCTTTGGGTAAAATAATTAAGGACATTGGGCTGGAAGATGTATGGAGGGCTAAAATGGGGCCTGTGGGGCAATACACCTGGGAAGTGGGGCCGAGGTGGAAATCACGATCTCCAATGGCAAGACTCGATCATTTTTATAGTTTTAGAAAGCACCTGTTAGGTTTTATTTAAGGTGTGCTCTATTGCACTTTCACACAGTTCTCTGATGATCACAGTTTGGTGTGTTACACTTATTTTGTAACACTTACAGACGTAGTCCATACTGGCATTTTGCACTCCTCCTTAAAGATCAGAACTTTTTGAGTTGTTGTTCATTTCTGGGGAGGCTGGAAGGCTATGAAAGAGAGTTCACCAGCTTACAACAGTGGTGGGAGGTTGGGAAGAGAGTCACATCCGGGCCTTGTGTCAGGAGTATACCAGAAATATCACCCAAGTATTGCGATTCAGAAATGGCAGCTTTAGAAATTAAAATAGCTGAATTTCAACAGCTTCTAGAGAAGGGTCCAAATGAGCAGCTTCAGGCGACCTGACTTCTGCTAAACTGGGGTTGGCTCACCTGCTTGAGACCAGAGCTCAGGGGGCTTTGAGTGAGGGCCCGGTTTCAGCGACTTGACTGAGATGGATGCACCAACTCAATATTTTTTGGTTTAGAGAAAAAAAAACTGCATGAGAGTAAATCTTACATTGCATAAGAACACCCGATGGCAGTGAGACACAAGAGCCCAGTGAAATAGGCAAGGTGGTCCCGCGAATTTTATGAACTTCTGTTTTGCTGCAGATGGAGATGGTGGCAGTGAAGACCAACAGGCCTTTGCAGGACTTACGCAGCTGCCCAGTACAGATGTGGCACAGCTAAATAGAGGTGACACTTTGCAGAAACTCACCACAGCCCTGGGACAGCTAAGAAAACAGGGAAGGTCCGGGGGTGATGGAATACAGTGGAGTTTTATAAAGGGGATTCTGGGATGTCGCCGGCCTGGACTTATTGGGAGATGTTCAATGGAGTTTAAAACTGGCTTGTTACATAGAGCTGCGAGCGTGATCGCGCTGCTGCCGAAGAGGAGACTTGTGTGTCTCGTGGGGAACTGGCTGACCTGTGTCTCTCTTATAAGCTGATTATAAAGTTCTCTCTAAAGCCTTAGCCAACAGGATGGTCAAGTTTTAGGGAGAGTGGTACATCCTGATCAGAATTACTGCGTGGCTGGCAGGTCATCTTTATGCTGTTTTTATTCCGGGACGTTTTGGCTGCTGCAGGACTGTTTGGTTTTCTGAGCTGATGCTTATTTTTCTTGACCAGGGGAAGAAGCTTGACGGGGTCCAGTCCTCATTTTATGGAATGCCATGAAGGCGTTTGGGTTTTGAAGTCTTTATTAAACATGACCGTTTACTTTATAGTGACATTTCTGGGCATCATAAAGGTCAATGGTAGAAACTGTGTTTTCTTTCAATTATTAGAAGAGGAGTCAGACAGGGATATTTCTTTGTCGGCATATTTATATGCTCTGGCGGAGCCTTTCCTGGTACCTGAGGAATGCTGACTGTCTCCTCCATCCCCAACTGCAACTTGTGGACCCTGTGAAAGAATCACTGCTTATGCAGATGATCTTGCTGTAGTCATCACAAGCCAGAAGGATTTGGACAAAATTAACTGATTGTCGAGGAATTGCAGCAAAGGCATCTTACGACTAAAGTGGTGGAACAAAAGTAGTGCAGTGTTGGTTGGGAACTGGAAGGATGTAGTCCTCCTCGACTGAAGGGGTCTGCGGTGGACAGCTGGAGCTTCCTGTACCTGGGAGTTACATCTCGGGGTGACCACTGCATCCAAAAGAACTGGAGGTCTGTTGGACAAGGTTACAACTCGGCTTGCAAGTGGAAGTGGATACTCCTCAGTTATCCTATAGGGAGCGGATGCGTGCCATTAATAACCTAGTGACCTCCAGCCTGTAGCATAAGTGTATTTACAATACTGGCTCCACCTTTGCTTGTTCGGGCCTGATGATAATATGGATTTTTTTGGACTAGTGCCATTGGATACAGAAGAGGCGTTCTATTTTTACCATTGGATGGGAAGGACAAGGACACCCAATGACATTACCAAGAGTTGCTGCTGCCAGACCATTCAAAACTGCTGCTTATCCTGTCGAGCAGAGCCAGTGGATGAACTTAGCCGTACTCTTCCTTTTAAACAGCCAGGCATATGGGACTTGGGAAAAGTTTACTGCTGTACGCACTTAGATAAGATCAAGACTTTACAGGTGCCAGGTTTTATAAAAACCTTCACAACAGCGTGGCAACTGCTGTTGATAAAAAGGACTGTGATGACCTCTCACATTTTGGGTCCTTCATGAACCGCATTTCTACAATCCTGCTGTTGGCACTGCTACAGGACTTTCTGAAAATTGTATTGAAATCATTTCATAATACATGGAATAACCACAATAAAGGACAGTGATGGGAAAATTACATGGTACAAGTGGTAGCAGTGGAACGGGGTACACTCAGTCCAAACTAATGGAGAAGTTTCTGTAGCGGGTACGTCATCAATGGACAGGGAATCCATGGTATTGACACTCTGCACGGTTTTCTCTCATCACAGTGTAAACCAACTGGTAGAAACTTTTCCAGCGGCTTACTGTGTCTCCGGCTGTTGAACTGAGGGATAATTAGAGACTAATGTTTTAGCCTTAAGTTCTCCTAGAAGGCGTTATCTCTACCCACCTACAGTGCGGGGAAACAGCTGTACAGGATTTGTGTGAAGGTGAACAACCTGGAGCAGCTGAGGACACGGAACACGACTTTACACCACCATGGAGAGACAAGCTTGGAACCCCTCAAGGACTGAACCCGTGGTTGTACAAGCATGGTAGCCGGTAGGGTGGGAGACCTGCAGTGGAGGTTGGTACATGGGATACTAGCGGTGAACTCCTTCTTATGATTATATGTCGGGGGTCTCCAGATTGCTGCCCTTTTTGTGGTCTGAGGAAAGTGTCTTTGCATTTATGTATTGTGAGGAGGCTCCAGACCTTTTTGAGTGAGGTGGAAAGAATAGTAGAGGGGCTGGGGTCCCGTATAATGGCACGGTGTTTGTGTTTGGGGTTAGAGATTACAAAACACACCAGAGAAAATATGAACTAATTGTTTATTGCTCCGGGCAAAACAAAACTGTCAATGGAAGACCCACGTAAAAACAAGATTACTAGAATTAAATGAAAATATTTGTTGTATTTTTTTTAGAAAAGTATTATGTAGAAATTAGGATATTAGTGGATTTTAATTTTATAAGTCCACAAATAATTTAGCAAAGTTTAAGAAATGTGAATTGCGTGAATAATGTGCTTTGTGTATGTGGTAGGAATAATTTGCAATTTGTGCTTTGACTTTGGTGTTTCATTCCTTTATAAATTGGGTGGATAAATTGAGAATAAGTGGGATTGGAGGTGCAGGAAACAATGGGATTAGATAAATATATACTCAAGAACAATGAATATGTGGTTTGAAATAGATATTCATCATTAGGAAAGTGTGTCACGTGTTTTTGTAAGACTTAAGATTTTGAGTTTTTACTGTGTGTTTTTTTTTTTTTTTGTATTTATTCTGTGTTTATTTAATAAAAGTTTGCTTTTAAAATAAAAAATATCTATCTATCTATCTATCTATCTATCTATCTATCTATCTATATATCTATCTATCTATCTATTATATAGTGCTCTATCTATCTATCTATCTATCTATCTATTATATAGTGCCTTATCTATCTATCTATCTATCTATCATCTATCTATCTATGCATCTGTCATCTATCTATCTATCTATCTATCTTGTCTCTTTAAATTCTTGGAGTCCAATGATCCAATTTAATAAAGGTAGATATCTTAATGAAAGCATTCTGCGGTGCCCTGCGAGAGTTTGTTTTTCCTTTGTGCCTGTATTTGGCTGGGATTGGCTCAGCAGGGCCCATTGACACTGTAGTTGGGATACAGCAGGTTGGATAATGGATGGATGGATGGAACTTTTTTTATTTTAGCCTCCATAGTTATGGCTGTGTTGTATTCTATTCATCCTTAGAAAGAGGTGGCACCTCTATGGTAAGTCAAAGTAGTCAACAGTAAATGAGCAACCCTTACTTAGACGGAATGAATCAATAATTAATATGGTTATAGCAGCATATGCCATCACAAAGTGTTTTTACAGCAAACCCATTTACATTGTAGCATTAAACTTACAAAATGTAAAATTCAAACTGTAGCAGAAAAGAAACATACAAATTGTAGAAGAGAAGCATGTTATGAGTAAAAGTTAATTACATAGAATTAATGCAGTAAGAGGGAAAATCTTAAGTCACAAATTTACTCTAAAATAATATTTTACAGTTAAGGGGAGATTACTTGAACAATCTACTGGGGACTACTTGTCCACTTTGCTTACAAACTATGACTTGAGTAGATTAATCTTCATCCTACCTCCTACCCCAAATATGAATCCTGCCATGTAACACATTCTCAATTTAATATGGGGCTCTTCTTTGAGAAACTTTACAAACTCAAGCGAACCAGGACGATGAGGGCAAAGCTGAAACACAAGATGTCCGCTGTGATCATGGTGCTCTTGTCAACTTCAATTTTCACTGTGAAATTCAAAACAAAGAGCGGTAAGAAGCTTTAAAATGAACACAAGTAGAGGCAAATCCTGTTTAGAGGGGTAAATCCTGTAAAAAAAGTAACATATGATGGAAAGAAATTGGCAATGGGAGTTGCCAAAGATACAGGAGTGAGTGGGCCATCAAGTCTTTTTAAGAAGCTATTACAGTGGCGGCTAAGGAAAATCATGACTGAATTTAACCACAAAAAATATCTCTTTATTTCTTAAACTGATATCCCATTGCTAAGTTTCTTGTTACATGACTAGTTGTTTCTGAAAGGTAAGTGTGAATTTGAGGTCACCTGGTAGCACCAGTGGTTATCTCAGGCTAAATGTATGCTCCAAAGTTGGATCAAACCTGTCAAGAACTGATCAGTGGTCACACATTACTGCATTAGGGAGTACGTAGAAAACCATTCACTGACAGAGTTTCTGGGAGGCCATGAGGATTAACAATGGAAATTAAATGGATAGGTCAAATAAAGTTTAAAAATTTTAAGAACCTAAGAAATAAAAGGGCTTTCAATCAAAGAAATTCAGGTAGTCAAAACACACCAGGGTCAAGCATAAATCAGAAAGAAAAACAAGTAAAAGTCAAAAAGTAATGTGTGATCCAAGTTTTAAATCTAACTGATTTTTCTTTCCCTCCTCTTACATCATACTTTGTTTTATTTTTTAGGTTTTTGGGCCAAAGTTTGAAAAAAAAAAATATGTAATGACGGCACGCAGATAACTGAAAACAAATAATGAAAATAATAAAAGCCAACCAGTCCAAATAATACACAAAATAAATCTGGATATTTAGCAATTGTGTTCTTGACAGACAGATGCACCCTATTGTTTTTCATCACCCAGCAGATTTTTGTGGGAACATGGCACTAGAGAGAGAGGAGGGTTAGGAGCGAAGCTGATACAGGCATCACAACCTCCACCACATGACAAACCAACTCAGGATCCCAGATTAGGGCAGGGTATGCATGCAATGGGTGACACCTCAGCACCACACTAGTGCAGATGGAATGGAACCAATGTAGCAGGGAACATGGTAGGCTGGAATAACGCTAAATTATTCATAAACTGACCGAAAGTGTTCTAATCATGAACAGAATAACATGGTTTGTATACTTAGAGGTATCAACTGATTATTTTTTAATGCGGCCTGTATGTCATCTGTTCAAAATATATTATACATGTGACGACGTGACAGGTCGGTTTTCTCAAAGACCTCCTTTAATGTCCATTTCAAATATTGATCATATTTATGTATAATTTTGCACGATTTACACACCAGTCATCAGTGTTAGATTATATTATTTGCACAAAACAGCACATACAGATAATCGGCTGCTAGAACAGGAACTGCTAATGATCAACAAGAAGAAATGTAAGAGAAGAAATAACCATACACTGCGTAAAAGTCGTTAAGTGTTTAAGATGATGACAAATATATATAGACAGATAAAAAGATAGAGTCACTGCATGAATGGAAGACTAACTTCCAGGGCTTGTTGTCTTGTAATTCCACCGAGTTCAGTATTGGAACCAACTCCTAATGCCTTTCATTTCGCACTTCACCCATAGACTATGGCATGAAGAACTGTGACATAATTTCTGGATACCATCTCTTGGACCTGCCATTCCCCTCCAGGCCTGATATAAATAGGGATGTCACCACCATCGGCTCAGTGTCTGAAAGGCCCTGGTTGGAGAAGCGTATTGGTCTTTATAGGGGGTACTTACTGACAGGTCTATATCTATACTAATAAAGGCAAAGCCTCACTGACTCACTCACTGTCCTCCACTCACTTTCATCCACTAATTCTCCAACTTTCCCGTGTTAGAAGGCTGGGGTGGCAGGCTCATTCCTTGGCTTCCTTACAAAAGTTGGGGCGGTTTCATTCGAAAGTCTACGGCGTAATGGTCATAACTGGAAGGTATTTTTCTCCATTTTACTGTAATGGAGTTCAGCCAATTCCGTGGGAGGCAGGTTTACGTGTGACATCATCGCATACCGTACGTAATCCGCGTGAACTGACTGTCTTCTTGGCAGAAAACCAGGAAGGAAGCTCAAAAGCAGCGCTGAAGAAAACAGCCATTATAAAACATGCATTATATAATTGAAGGCGAAACAATAAGAAGCTGACGGAAGTGACATATATACTACCATATTAATAGGTGCTGCGGAAGAAAGGTGTAAACCTAAACTTTAAATTAAGTTAATAGATAGGGTGCAGCTGGTGTTTCTCATGCCCGCGAATTGTCTGAGGACCAGCAGTTTAATGAGGAAGGGGCGCGGGATATAAACAAGAGTTTTGATCACTTTGTAACTAAGTTAAAATTGTAGGTGAAGGGATGCTATGCAAATTCGAGGGCTTTGTGTTGTAGGGGATTGACAGTTAGAAGTTGGAAGTCAAGTATCCTTATCCCCTCCCATTTACCTCATTTAAGCTCTGGTACGGGAATCCAGCTACTTAGCGTCTTCGAGAAACTTCATCACACTCCCACCAAATATACAGAAGAAATCCACAGAAGTTCATACACCGCGCTGTCTCTAGAGTTTCTCCACACTCAATGTATTCTCAGCCCCCTTATACCCTCCTAATCTCCCATTTACCGTTCAGATACCTCCAATTTCCCTGTAAGGCTCAGCTCTTGCTTGATGACAAGTAATAAGTCTCAAGACCAGACCCTACAAAGCGATGCCATTGATTTCAGGCCAAGATTGCTTTCTCGTGGACAACTATACTTGCATTCTCAAAAGTGAACTTGCGCTTAGCTTAGACATAATACAGGGGTGCAGCCAGAAACTTTTTAAGTACGGATCTTAGATAACATTAAATTAAACACGTAGACATGCATGGCATCCGCACAAGATAGCAGCTCGAGAACTTACTGAGCATGATGCAGTGATCACTTCCATCACATCAAACCTGTTCAAAAATGCATTACACAATTTACAAGGTGACTTTCCTACCAAGCGTTTCGTTTTATAAAGCAGCGGAGGCTGTGTGAGAAGGCAGCTACAGAAAAAGCGGCGTACTTTGAATGTATTGCTGGCATCACGTTATACCCTCTGATCTCCCATTTGAATTGAAGTACTATAAATTTCCAGTAAGGCTCTGCCCGTGATGACAATTATTAAGTCTCAGGGACACACCCTACAAAAGTTGCCATTGATTTGAGGCAACATTGCTCCTCCTGGACAAAACTATGTTTGTTCAAAGTTATATACATATCCCCGATCTACAATGCTGTCAAATAAGCGACCCACGCACCATAGCAACATGAGGCTTCACCTTTGGCGCTGGCGTCTTAGGTTGATTCGAGGTAAGGTGCAGTCGCGTGTGTACTGCCTACAGTAATTGGAAATTCGGGTGAAACGCGTGCGCGTACTGTTGCATTGATGATAGTAAAACTATTTCAATATATTCAATATATATATATCAGCTTAATGATTCATTTACTATCGCAACCTGTTTTGGGAAAGTATGAAAATATAAAGTTAAACGCAGAAAACCAGATCCCTTAATTTAAGCTTTAGGAATCATAGATACTTTATTCATCAATGATTGTTTTGGTAAAGCCATACTCAGTGCCATCCTCCTTCCATGTTATAATATTTCCTTTGACCTTGAAAAGATTAAATGACTGGAAAAAAAAGTAAAATGGCCGAGAGTGTCTAGGCTTGGTGACGCTCAATAGCTCGAAGGTGGATATACTTTTGGTAGGTTCTATTTATTTGGTTGCCGAGAAATATCTTTTGTTTTGGAATGGAGGTTGGATTTTAATTATTTTAATTTCTATGGTGAAGAAAAAATTTATGCAATGATGATTAAATTTAACTTTCATTCCTACTAAACATATTTCTGTGAGCCAGTAAAAATTACTTATATTTAAAATTTAAATAGAGAACTTGAACAGCACTAAGTGCGTAAGATTATAGGTCATCGTTTTAACAAACGGCATATTGCACTGATACGAGAAATAGCCTGCCCATTTAGTATTCTGAATGGATGATAAATTAAGATTTTGTACAAATAATGTTTTAAATTTTTTTGCTTCCCTCGATGGATTTATACAGCACCCCAGCAGCAACTTCTAGCACCCCAAGGAGATATGTATATACATATATATAGCATACAGTAATCCCCTCACTATATCATGGCCCCGACATGGTTTCACTCTATCATGATTTTAAACAACGCATCTAAATATACTTATGCAAATTTTTCGCTAGTTGCTTGAGATTTCACGACAGTGGGTCTTTGTTATGCTGCAGCTTCCTCAGTTTGTTTGCCTGTTGATTTCATACAAGGGATGTATTGGCCGGATGGCTTAGAAGCGCTACCCAATCAGGCATGTATTACGTATTAACTTCTAAAACTCTCATGCTACCAAAAGATGTACATCCAGCGAACTTGATTTGTTGCTTGTCTCTGCCTCTCTCTCCCTCTCTGACATTCTCTAGCCTGTGGGGCTGTTTACTGAAGGCTGTTTGTAAAGATACTGACGCTCTCTAAAAAATGCTTGGCTTTCCATTTAAGTTTGAAATATTTAAAAGCACGATATTGATTTTTGATTGTTGCTTTAATTTACGCTCTCTCTCTCTGGCGTTCTCTCGCCTGGGCGGAGGATGTGAGCAAGAGCTGTTGCAGGGGCTGTTTGGCAGAAGGTACTGGCGTCCTCTAAAAGTACCGGCAAACTTAAAACACACATATTGATTTTTGATTGTTGCTTTTCCTTTTGTCTTTCTCTCTCTATACACTCTGAGAATTCTCTGCTCCTGAAGAGAAGATCTATTGCATTCTTTTAATTGTGAGAAAAGAACTGTAATCTATACTTGTCATGGAGGACAGTTTTAAACTTTTGACTAAAGGAGGGTGTTATTTCATGTCTGGGGGCTCTAATAATGTTAACAGTGTGGGAGAGTTTATAAGGAACTGAAATATATAAAAATAACTACACAAACATATGGTTTCTACTTCACGGATCAGGAGAGAGTTACTGTATATATATATACATACATATAGATATACATATATAGATAGATAGATATAGGTGTATACAATGTGTGTCTGTATATATGTAGATATGTGTATATATATATATATATGCCTGCCTGTAAACAACACTCATGACAATGACAAAAATATTACATTATCATAGTACATTATTATTAAATGTTTCCTTTTTCTTTTCATTACTTCTTTAACACACTACTTTTCTGCTGTATGGAGTATTGCTATATTTGCATATGTACTTATATTGTATATGTATATATATATGTATGTATATATATATGCATATATATGTATATGTATATATACTGTATATATGTATGTGTGTGTGTCTATTGTATGTGTGTTTGTCTGTGTGCCTATATATATGACAGCAACCTCCTTATCATTGACAAAACAATTACATTAACAATCATCTTCGTTATTTTAAAAATGTTCCATTTCTTTTCATAACTTTAGCACTTCTCAACAAACTGGTATTCTGCTAGTTGTCTATAAGGTTTCAGGCTTTCAGATTCGCATATATATGTTTGCGTGCATTCACATTGCTAGATTTATTTCTGAAAGTCTTGGTCTGTACAATGTTGATTCATTAATACAAAGATATTGTTTGCTCTGCAATACACTGTCGTTTAGAAAGTTCTTAAATAATTTCTTAGAAGTGCAATATGGGGAAAAACATCAAATGCTTTAGAAATGAAAGAGAAAGGCAACATATAGAAAATAAGTGTTTTTTTTTCTGTTTTTCAACTGTGAGCATCTGATGAGTGATGTCAAAAAGCACATGCAAGCAAAAGTTGAACCTTTATATGATGATATAAAGATATGGGACAACCTATTACCATTATCAGTTGCATACATAAATGGATGTACAACACACTTATAGTAAATGAGTCAAAAACTAATATCCTTTTCACTATAACTCACGGACAATAGGATTTAGTATTTCTAGTGATTTATCTACCAACTCTTACAAATACTTATTTTCACAAAGCAGTCAAACTATTTTTGTGCAGCAATAAATAAAGGTTTTATTACTGCGTTGTATTTCTTTTGTGTTTTGTGCGGATAAGATTTGTAGGAAAGAAGAGCCACTAAGTAAAATTATACACCAAATTTAAGGGCCCAACTAGTTAGTATAGTCCATCCATTATCAACCCGCTGTATTCTAACTACAGGGTCATGTGGGGTCTACTGGAGGCCAATCTCCAGCCAACACAGGCATAGGAGCAGGAAATATATAAACCCAGGCCAGGGCACACCAGCCCACCCGAAGGGGCTAGTATATGATAAAAAATGTAAAATACATTAAATGGAATGTATATCTTACTGCAGTAAATACATAGTATAATTAATGGATAAAAATTATTTAACTTAATGTGTATTAACATTTAGGTAGTGTTTCATCTGCCAATATCATTATTGCTTCAATGTACAAGAATATTTTATGATTAATTGTTGCATTTTCATAGACTCACAATGATGCGGTAAAACATCAGATATCTGCAAAATAATATATATAATACACAAATGTAGAGAATGCAGGTATCATCTCTTCAGTTCTAGAACAACCTCATTTAGTTTTTCTGTCATACAGTTGTGTGAAAGTTTGTGAACCCTTTAGAATTTTCTATTTTCTGCATAAATATGACCAAAAACATCTCAGATTTTCACTCAAGTCCTAAAGTAGTAAACGAAAAGTTAAACAAAAAAAGAAAAAAATTTTATACTTGGTCTTTTTATTTATTAAGAATGAAATGATTGAATTTTACATATTTAAAATTTTGGGAAAAAGTATGTGAATTTTTTCTTTCGTATCTGGTGTGACCCCCTTTACAGCAATAACCCAACCCAACTTTTCCCGACTTTTGTTTCCTGCACCCCCGGCGGAAATCCCCCCCACTCCTCCTAAAAAAGCTTCAACTCGGGATGTTGGTGGGTTTCCTCCATTAACTGCCCTTCAGGTCCTTCCAAAAATTCCATTTTAATAGACTTTGACGCCTTTAAAAAACCCTTTTTTATTTTTTTAAATTCTTTGGTGGGCGCTTTGTGCTTGGGGTGTTGTCTTGCTCAAACCCCCCTTTCCGGATTCAGTTCATGGACAGATGTCCTGACTTTTTCCTTTAAATTCTCTGATATAATTCAAATTCATTGTTCCTCAAGAAAAACCCCCTCCTGCCCAGATGCAAAAAAACGGGCCCAAACCAGATACTCCCACCACCATGTTTCACAAAAGGGAGAGGTTCTTATGCTGGAATGCAGTGTTTTCCTTTCCCCAAACATAACGTTTTCATTTAAACTAAAAAGTTCTATTTTGGTCTCACCCCCACAAATCATTTTTCCCAAAAGCCCTAGTTTGCCCACTTTCTTTAGCAAACTGCGGGGGCAAATGTTTTTGGACATGTTTCTCCTTGAAACCCCCTCCATGCACACCATTGTTGTTCAGTGTTCCCCGATGGTGGACTCATAACATTGCAAGTAGGGGCCCTTTTAATTTTGGGGGCCGGCCCTCAGCTTACACCCTTGCTCTTAGGTGATCTTTGTTTTGACCCTCCTGGGGGGGTAACAATGGTCTTAATTTCCTCCATTTGTACACAATCTGTCGCTTTGGTTGGTGGTTCAAAATCTTTAGAATGGTTTTAACCTTTTCACCGAAGATCAACAACTCTTTTTTTGGGTCTTCAGAAATCACCTTTGTTGTGCCATGAAAACTTCCCCCAAACTGTTATGAAGGCGACTTTGATGATTTCTGTTCTTTAAAAACCCGGGGGCCCCCCTCCCCAGTTGTCCCACTGATTGAAAACACCTGACTCAAATTTACCTTAAACCATTTCAATCCTGGGTTCACATACTTTGCCCCCACAAAATTTAAAATTGAGAATACCACCTGGCCCAGAAGTGTGTTAAAATTTGAAAAAAAAGCAAACATTTTAAAAAGCATAAAATATTGTTAATGTTTTTTGTCATTATAAAGGTTTTGTTTCATATCTATTTATAATATATATATATATATATATATATATATATATATATATATATATATATATATATATAAAAAATACCTGATTCGCGGAGTAAAAAAAAAATTTTAATAATAACTTTAACGAAGTTTTTTACTAAATTTTTAATTTAAATATTATTAAATTCCCCCTATAAAATATATATAATTATATATATAATATAAAAACTTTAACATATTTTATAAATTATCAAAATATAAAAATAAATCTACATATATTTTTTCCTAAAATTAAATTACTCAAAAAATTTAAAAAAAATTAATCCAATTTTAGGGCTGTGTAAAATTAATCTTGATTAATGGGATTTACCTAAATTGCCCCAAATGAAAATTTTTTTTTTTAATTTAAAAAGGTTTTAGTGGGAAGAATCAAATAATAACATGGACTGAATGTAAACTGGGAACTGTTTTAATTTCTGAAAAAAAAACTTTTAAAATGCATTTAATTAAAACAAAACAAAAAAATATCCCTGGTTAAAAAAAGGGCAGACTTAAAAAAAAAGTGGGTTTTTTCTTTAATACATTTTTAGAATAGTATTTCTTTAAATAATAAAACAAAAAATTTTAAAAAAATGCAGTTTCTTCTTAAAAAAAAGTCAGAAACATAAAAGGTAATTTGACACACTCTTTAAACTCTGAGTAACATTGCCAAAATTTTTTTTGTACTTTAAAGCTAAAACAGTTGTGATCATTGAACTTTTTGTAATTAGATGAAATTAAATTACAAACAGTCACGAAGCCCAATGACCCCATAAGACCAAATTCCGCTTTCTGTTGCATCTAATTTTGCTTGCTTTTCAGTGTGCACAAAACCATGCTTTTATCAAGGCATTTGGGGTTAGTAGGAAATGATCAGTGAGGGCGCTTTATTCGACTCTAGCATTTTGTAGCTGTGATGTGTGCATCAGTGTAATGGATGTACCAGGAAATCATGCATTGACAAAGTTCCCGTTTTCTTGGATTGAAAGTGTGATTAAATCGTTATTTTTTGCAGCGTTATAGATACATGCATGATTCTCAGCTGTCTTGTGCTAAGAAAGGAAACATTTTAAAATAGCGTAACATGATTCTGCATTAACCTAATATTTTTCCGTCCCAAACCAAGGAGATCGAAGGTAAAATGAATCAGGTTGGCTTTCATAGTCAGTACACCCCCCTCTAGAATCAACTCTCGAATAATGTTAGAGGAGACTCTACAATTCGCCTACAGCGTGTGGCTTTCTATTTAAAGTAGTATTGTAGATGGGGTATATAAACATTTAATATATATACCGTGTACGCAGTGGAAGTAGAAGTTATGAAAAAGAAAGGGAACATTTTAAAATAGCACGTAACATGATTGTCAATATACAGTAATTGTTTGTGGTGTTATTGAATGTTGCGTCATCAAGGTTTGATTATCATTATTTCTTTCAATCAGGCTCGTATTTGTAGGATGTGTTCAAGTTACATTCCGTGTTTGTTTCGTTGAAAGATAAGAGGTTTCATTCATCGATTAGTTCCTTACCCGCATCAATAAACAGCTCGTCTTCCTCTTTATCTGAGGCGTGACAAACTGCATCCGCGTTTTTTTTTCCTGTCTTCCTTTACGGGGCATTCCTTTTTCCACCGTGCTTTGTTTCGCGGGAGCTGCACTTATGAATATGATTGTATGTATAAAGGCGCTTCCCTTTTTTTGCTGCCTTCTCAATTGTTAATTGGTTTTGTTCCCGCCTCTTTGGAACTGTTGCTTTTTGTCTGCGCATTGCGTCAGTTCCCCTGGAGCCCCTTGGTGTTCTTGCATCGAAGGGGTTCCCAGCTGTCTGGTGCATCCCGTTAATGTCAGCTAAGACCCGGCCAAAGTTTCTCGCGTTTCAATGAGTTTTAAACACCACCGCCATCTCATCTTCCTCTGCATAAGCCGGTTTTATG
>NW_024385694.1:0-28063 GCF_016835505.1 Polypterus senegalus
TATACGTATATAAATATGTATATATATATGGAAATCATTTTCATAAACAGCTGTTTGTGTTACATTGTCACAACAGAATGCCAACCTTTAGAAAAGAGGTAGAAGCACTACAACCATGCAATAATCTATTCATACTTCTATGCATCAGCCAGCTTATGCAGCTAAGGGTTTTGGGATCTGAAGTCTAACCTAGCATTGAACACAGGATAAGAGCCAATCCTGGATGGTTCCTATTATGTCTCCAGGAACAACAGGCCAGTTTAAAATTGCCAAATAACCTAACGTTCATGTAAAAGGAAAACCCAGTCCGGCACAGTGAGTGCTAAAATAATTTAAATCTAATGAAACTTATTTATATTAATTTTCTGCAATCCCTATCTCAGCTTTTTCATTGTGTCTGCAGCTGCACAAATCAGTTAAAGATGGTCGAATTATCTAAAATAAAACTCACAAACACGAATATCTATAACCTTCTTTTTATGCTTTCAAAACTATATGATTCATAAATTACACATTTTTTCAGTTTGTAAAGTATAAAATATAAACACAAGTGAACAAATATAAACACTTTACTTTGTGGGATATGTTTACACCTAGTGACTTAAAATACCATTTTAAGTTATGAATAACTTAGTGGACATACTTCATCCTAGTGCAAGAAATGACTTGAATTTTAAGCATACTGTAGTTGTTCTTTTAATTATGTGGTTGTTAATAAACCTAATATTCTTTTATGTGAAATAACTACACAAATACTGCAGAAAAGGACTTAGAGCATTATTTTACCAGATATATTTTTGCACCAGTGTCATCAGAAATACTGTTTTTGATCCTTTCCTTTGTCTAATTGTATCTAATTTCTAGAGGTTTAATAAATAAAATGATAATCTAAAATGAATAGTGTATATGTGGTGTAGCACTTCAAAAGACCTAACTATGACTAATAAATGGTGTAGGGGAGAGCCATAGTAATAAAAGTACTGTGATTTTCATGAGGCTAAACTGAAACTAAAGGCACTTATGAACTATTACACTAGCTAAGAATGGAATGCTATGAGTATAGCAACTGCAGTATGTTTTTATAAGCTAATTGCGTCTGTTTGCCTGCCCTTTCTTTACAGAATCTTTCTCTTTGCTGATTGCATTGTCAACAACTCAACGTGCTTTGTGGTGAATTTCAAAATGCATGGATAAGAGCTGGATATGGCAATGTGTTTTTGGACCAGACTTCATGCATTCTTATAAGCATTTCCTGTTAAATTATTCATTAGCAAACATTTACAGCAGTGCTAATTAAAACAGGTTTTTCAAACACATACTCTTGCAGAATATTTGCTTTTCTTTCAAATGCATATTTATATGGCACAAGCAAACAGCTAAGATTTGAATTAAAATATTACTTAAGCACATAAGAAAATTTAAAAAGCAGAGACAAGATCTTCTGTAGATCAAACACATTTGATTAGATTGTACTTCAAATGAACTATTTGCATATTGATTTGGCAAAATACTAAACAGAACCAATCAAATGCTATTATTGTTTTCATGAAAACATCTTAAAAGGAAACCTGCAAATTACTTTTCAAGTTCACACAAATTTTACTTTCATTGTGGAAATATTCAACGCAATCATTAAAGCTATTTTTTCCACTCAAAGGGAACTCTCCAAATTAAATGAGCACAAAGTCTTGTTGATTGATTGCATTTTTGCTTCATAGTCTTCGTTTTCTTATGCAAAATCTTCTTGCTGTCTTTTCAAAATTCTTCCTACTACAAGAATTAACACACTACAGCTGTTACAGAACATTGCTGGCAGAGTTTTGACAGGTACAATTGTCACGGTCACACAACTCCTCAACCGGCTCATCTGCCTGCATTTTTTTTGTCTATTTCAGGCTAATGTTAAAGACCCTGTTATTTGCATGTTCATCTCTTAAAACCTGAGGAGGCTCTGCATACTGAGGAGTTATTTCATGAAAAATAGTGTGCAACTTCTTTATTGAGAGTAATATTGTTGCATAATTTTAATGTATATTTACCGTATGAAATGCACTGTATGTAGATTTGTTTATGTACAAAGTGTACATTGAATAAAATGCCAATGTAAAAACAGTACAACTACCATTATTTTAAGAAATAATAATAATAATAGCAATAAAAAGATGGTGTTACACCTTAGCATTTTTTTAATCTTGACTTCAGTTATTTGTGGAATCATTTATCTCAGATATCAAAATCTTTCACCTTCTTGTTCATCCTTTTTACAATTTTTCATTAGTCCAAGGTTGAAGAGTAGGCAAAAAAAGAAATGTACCACACTTTTTGCAATGTTTTCGAGCAGCCAGTTTTTTTTCTAATGTAATAAAACTATTTAGCAGGGGCTGTCTTATTTGCAAATTAAGCAACAGGACCTGGTACATCTGAGCTGCATTCCTAGTAGCAGTGGCACCACTAGTAGATCACCACACATGTTCCAGTTGTAGCTGTTGTGTTGTATATCCATACCTTGTAAGAAAGGTGCTATATAGGCGCCGACCCAAAACAGACTGACACAGGAGGCATGTATAAAAACAAATAAACTTTTATTTTTCTTCATCTGTCGGGCATGTCTTCCCCATGTCCCACAGGCACACAGTCCTAAAAGCACTCAAAACAAAACAAACACACACACTACTACTGCTGGCCCCTTTAATAGTTCACCCATAAGTGCTACAGGTGCTTGACCACCTGCCCCCAATTGCACCTCCAGGTGGGTTGAACAATGGCCCATATGGGCCCAGGGAACCGCCTCCTGGTGGACATCATGGATCCTCAACAGGGCTCAATCTCCCATGAAGCACTCCAGGTATTTAAGGCACCACAGTCACCTAGGGGGGGGGGTTGGCAATAAGTGGTCCTCTGGTGTGGATGGGGGGGCCACGCAGCTCATGCTTGCTCCCCTGGAACATATAGAAAAGGGGCGTCCCAGCCAGGCACGGGATGTCACAAAATATAAGAGCAAATCTTTAAAAAGGCGCAATAATCACCTTTATAAATAATAAACACCAATAATAAACAGCAAAATTTAAATATATTTTTTGTGATCAACTGCCACATACAGTAACTCTTATCACGTAATCTAAATTTCAAGTCGTCTAGTCATGTGCTTACTAGGGTCATGTTTTGGAATTGAGGACATGACAGTTGACCAATGAGTGATGGGAAGAAGCAGCTCCCCAATTCAAAAACACAATCCTGTGTGAAGGACAACCTGTTTGTTGACTACTTTCATTTTACGGATTCATTTATTTAACAATATTTTAGCATAAAATGCATATGTTTTGCACTTTATAAGCATATGACTGAATGACTTGATATGTTGATTAGGCAACACAAGTAATATCAAAGCTGTTTTGATATTGTTTACTGTAATCCAATGTTGGTCATGATATGTTCTGACTCTATCAGAATCATTGTTATTCCATTATGCACCTAAAACATGAGATGAAAAATTTTTCTAGGTTATCATGGCACATTACATTGATTAAGTAAATATGAAATATTTTGTGGAGTATTCCTTTAAGACATTGGGGTTTATACAGTGTGTCTTCAATGCTTTTAATGTGTATTGTATGGAATTGGATTACATTAAATTAGTGGACTCTACAAATTAATCTAGACAGTGTAAAACATTGGGTAAGCAGCTAAATGTAGGCTTCTTACTTGTATTATAGATAAAATGAACTTTAGTAGACACAGCATTTCAGTCAGTACAGAGATTCAAAAGACTGTATAGAAATGCATATCTTTAATGTTGAAAAATGTAGAGAAAAAGGACAATGTGAAAGAAAACCAACTGAACGATGGAAGTGAGTTAGTAGTCAAAGGCTGAAAATGAGAGTCTTGGAAACTAAGAAGTGAGATGAAAGGTGTGAGAATAAAGAGTCCAAGACATCATAAAGGTTTGGGGCAGCCCCCCGTATATTGCTTTTCCCGCTGCAAAAGTCAAATTAAGTAGCACGAACAGAACAAGAGACAAAGATGGAGGCTTAAGGTCGTGATAGGAAGTGATGTCATCAAAAGGGCTGGAATCAGAAGTGATGTCGTTTGGACTGGGAAGTGATGTCAGAAAGGGCCCTGCACCAGAAGTGATGTTTTCTGGGGGTGCCCAACCTTGCAAGATTTCCGGGAAAAGGGCTGTAGGAAACTGAGAAAGACAGTCAGTGCATTACACCGCTCCCTGGTCAGATGTTTTATTACAATTACTCAGGTCCTTTAGCTGCCTCCTACTCACACATGTGAAATAAACAAGATACGCAAAGTACATGGTGATCATTATACCTAAGTAAACAAATGATAAGATCCTGCTGTAGGAGATGATATTCCCTGATCTCTGTGTCTTTGTTATATTTTTACATAATACAAAATGACATACTTTTCACATATTGTTTTTTGCCCCAAGTAAAACTGTGCTTTCTCTCTAAGCCTACTTTGCAGTCTGGGGCCATTGTTCGTTTTTAAATTATAAGAAACCCCACTGGTTTAATTTTTACTTTCTTAAAGTCAAGTAACTTTTGACTTGCCAGTCCTGTCACAGCTCAACTTCATTCCCCATACTATAGTGCAGAGGCACATGCATTGCACAGTGGAGAACATCAGCTGTCTTTGCACCACTTGACACACACCAATAATAATAAATTCCTTGGCCACTTTTAAGATGCAAGCTTTCCACTTTGCCAGCATTCTGGCTGAGTGACATTGATTGTGAAGGATTTCACAGCCACAGTTTATAAGAAATGACAGTGCTTTCCAGACAAGTGGAAAGCATTCAGTGGTTAGCAAGGAACAAAATGATCTAAATGTCCTAGCAAGTTCTTTTTGAAGGATGGCAGGCAATCCCTTCCTAAACAAGGCTGTAACATTGAAGTGACAAGTCCCAGTGTGGATCAGAATATACATAGACTTGAAGGAAATTTTGCAAGCCCCAAAAGTTATGTCAAGGGGTGTATCAGGGAAAGTTTTAACTGTCATTACATCACGAACATCTCTACACTATCATTTGCTGCTACCACTGTCTGTTTGAATTTCACTGATTTGTGTAAGTCCATGTCTTTTAAACCTATAAGCAGCAGCCATTTCTCTGAGTCTTTTTCTGTTATTTTCTTCAGAGACTAAACAGGTAGCAGGCTATAATATATTGTAATTGGAAACTGTTTACTGGTGAATGAGGAGTTTACACATTTGAATTTTTCTAGAGCTTTTAACAGGTGCAGAATAGTTTATGATCAGTTAAATTTTATGAGAGGTATCTTGATCAAAATTCCAGAAACATCAAATTTGCTCAGTGTGTTATCAGCACAGAGGATAGAGTTCCTTCAGCTGTATGATTTTTAACATTAGTTGTATTTTACTATGGTAGGCTATACAGTGTTTGCATTATTGCTACAATGTTATGAACCTATTACAAGATGATCATGCCTAGCGAAGGCCATTTGGCTCTGTGATCAGGTTTCGTTATGTCTGTGCTTTTTTTTTTATTTGCTTCAATGGATTAAAGGACTGAAAATACTGTAACCTTGAAGTGAATTAAATAGAAAAAATGCTGATTATTTTGCATGAAAATGAGTAATTATTAGCCCTGCTCTGTAGCTCAGTATTTGGTTTATAGGTAAAACAGTGCTGTCACCTGAATGGGTTAAATGTTTCTACTTTTACTTCTCAGTGACTGCCAGCTTGAATTGCATTTCACTTTATAGGCTGCTGATTCACCATCTTTGCAGAGGGTGAACGGGTGGTGCTGACAGCCATTTCGTGATGATGTTGCCTGCTGTTGCTGGCTCATCCAGCAGGGTACAGATGCTGGCGCGCATGTAGCAAAACCAAATGGCAGAGTTCAGTGTTGAAAGGCCGTTGAGAGCAGTTAAGGAGGAAAAACAAGTTCAAATTAAAACAATTAAAGATTGAAATGAAGTAAGCTAAGAAGTGAAGTTTGTGAAGAGGAGGGACGGGAAATGTCTTTCAGTGTCTAAAAGCTGCCTTTTTATTTCATTTCTATGTTTAGTTTCTGGTTTCAAATATCCACCACTATTTACTAATGAAAAGGCTTTTTATTTTTCATTTATTATTAAGAATATAAGAAGTTTGACACGTGAGAGAAGGTCATTCAGTCCATCAAGCTCATTGGGGCTGATTATTGTCTGAATTGGGCTGGCTATTTTTCTGCCTTGTGCTCAGTACCACCTAGTATATTTAATATGGAAATTATGTATTTTCTATGATTATGTTATGTGTTATTATTATGATGGTTATTCTACATGGAGCATAAAATACATGACTACATGACTGTTTACAAGAAAGCACAAGGATAAAAAAGAAAAAATGGTTTAGTGCTACAGTTAGTTCCAAGGTAAGAAGAAAACACACAGTATAACATGAGCTTGGTTGGCTAGCATACAGTAGGTTCAGTACTAATTTAGAAATTAAGTAGGACAGCTGAGGGATACAAACACAGTCTTTAGCAAGACATACTGTAAAGATGTGTCATTTCAAGAAGAGCTTGAAAATTCAAGGAAGTAGGTGTGATGTTCATAGGAAGTTAATTTCATATCAACAGAGCAAGAAATAAGGCAGCATACATTTATCGTGGTACAGTTACAGCTTATTTAGAGAGGAAAAGGGCAGAGAACAGACCGGCTTACAGAAGAACAGAGACTGTTTGTTGAAACATAGAAAGAGAACCGAGTCATGTAACACCTAGTGTTTCAAAGTTGATCCTTTCTGCCAGCACACAGAACAAAGCAGAGGCATAATCTGAGTGAAGCATTCTGAAATAGCAAGAGCGACTGTGTATCAGTAGTTGGACACTCTGTCAGTAAAGAGATGCAGTAATCTGTAAAATACATTAGTATCGGTGTGTGCCTCAGTGCATTGTAAGAAGGACTACCACCCTATCCATTGCTGATCGCTGTCATCAATACTGTTGGCTTAAACTCTATCTCACCAAAACACATCCATCTGCTATTCCCTATGAGATGGACATAGGATTCGACAATTAGATCAAGCACATCTAACAATGGTCTCTCCTAAAATATGTCTTTCAAACTGAACATATTAACATGATACCAGAGTATTCTTGTTCGGCCTCTCAGATTCTAGTTGTATCTTTGGCTAATGGTGAACTTATGAATGGTAGTAATGGATTATTTTTTGGGTTACTGGATACAAAAAGTAACAAAAGCCTCCAAACACCAGGGGTGTCATTATAAATCTTTGCATGGATTTGAATGTGGAAAATATGTGCACACCAAAAAAACAGACACTTTGTAAATGTATTCAGAACATGCGCAATGCCAATCAGCCTTATAAATATACAATCACGATGTGCAGATGTTTAATAGCTGCTAGAGCAGCCTTCTCCTGACATGTTGAGACACTGCCACCTTCATTCTAGAACATCTGGGTGTGTCCAGAACTGAGCATGTAAGACCATGTGCAGCATTATAGCACCTCTCCTCCTCTGTTGTCTTGGGTCCAGGGAAAGTGATGTGCCAGCGTCTGAGTGGGTAGCCACTATTACCTGACATATGTAGTGACACAATTGCTGATACAACAAGTAGTACAGAAAAAATGAAAAACTGAGATCTGCCAAAGTTGGTTTGCCTCAAAATAATGAATCATGGGTTGACTGAGGCCATGGAGGCATGATGTTTGTCAGCCTCATCTTGGCATCAAATATGACTTATGCGTTAATGGATGTAACAGCTTACAGTTAACAAAAGCAGCTTCATTTACTAAATGCCCTTATGGATATGATCAGGTTATGTTAGGAGCACTGGACACGCAACTGTATTTATCAATAGCACCGATGACCCTGACTCTTTTGTTTCACTAACACAATGTCATACTTGTGTTTCTGAGTGGATGAGTAGCAATTTTCTCAAGCTAAATAAAGAAAAAACTGAAATTTTAGTAATTGGCAATAATGGATATAATGAGGTTATTAGAAATAAACTTGATGTATTAGGATTAAAAGTAAAGACGGAGGTAAAGAATTTAGGGTAACTGTTGACTGTGACCTGAATTTTAAATTGCATATAATCAGATCACTAGGACAGCATTTTTTCACTTAAGAAATATAGCAAAAGTTAGACATTGAAAGATGCTGAGAAATTAGTTCACGCTTTTGTTTTCAGTCAACTAGATTACTGTAACGACTCCTCCAGGACTACCCAAAAAGACATAAATCAACTGCAACTAGTGAAGAAGGCAGCTGCTAGAATCCTAACCAGGAAAAGAAAATCCGAGCACATTTCTCCAGTTTTGATGTCACTTCATTGGTTACCTGTGTCATGCACAATTGACTTTAAAATACTGCTTAGGTTTACAAAGCCTTAAATTATCTGGCTCCATCTTATACATCAGGGTGTCTGACATCTTATATTCCAAATCGTAACCTTAGATCTTCAAATGAGTGTCTGCTTAGAATTCCAAGAGCTAAACTTAAAAGAAGTGGTGAGGCGCCTTCTGCTGTTATGCACCTAAATCTGGAATAGCCTGCCAATAGGAATTCCAGGCTGATACAGTGTAGCACTTTAAAACTGCTAAAACACATTACTTTAACATGGCTTTCATAACTTCATCCATCCATCCATTTTCTAACCGCTGAATCCGAATAGAGTCACGGGGGTCTGCCGGAGCCAATCCCAGCCAACACAGGGCACAAGGCAGGAACCAATCCTGGGCAGGGTGCCAACCCACCACAGGACTCTCATAACTTCATTTTAATTTAATCCTGATGCTCTGTACATTCAATTTATTATCATTATCATTCATGGTGGCTCCAAAATCCTACTAACCCTACTCTCTCTTCTGTTTTTTGTCTGGTTTTCTGTGGTGGCGATCTGCGCCACCAACACCTAATCAAAGCACCATGATGTCCCTAAATTGATGGATTAAAGGCCAGAGGTCCACGTGACTGTCATCATCAAGTCCTTCCATGAGAACCCTGAATACAATGAGGACTGATCATTTATGTTAGGTAGAATGCCTAGAAGGGGCAGGTGGTCTCATGTCCTGGAACCCCTGCAGATTTTATTTTTCTCCAGCAGTCTGGAGTTTTTAGTCTTTTCTGTCCTCCCCGGCCATCGGACCTTAGTTTCTACATTCTATGTTAATTAGTGTTCTCTGATTTTAAATTCTTACTTTGTCTTTTTTCTCTTTCTTCATCATGTAAAGCACGTTGAGCTACATTATTTGTATGAAAATGTGCTATATAAATAAATATTGTTGTTGTTATTGTTGCTACAAATTTCCTTTTATGTTGGCAAAAGTATGTTTAATGTATGTACACCCATACCCTATGAAAACTAGAATATAGTGCCTCCTCTGTCAGCTAATGGCTTTGTATGATGAAATGAAGTGTGGCTGAAATATTCTTGACCTGTTAGCCAGTTCCCTGACAAGTCACAACAGGTAGCTATTATAAACTGACAAAAGCCAAAAGAAAATTCTTCAGTAAAAACCGCATCATTGGCAGTCTTAAAAAGAAACTGAAATACAGTCTGTAGGTCATATGCAATACTTTTGTGGTTTCATATGTTTGTCATATTAGCACACATTTAAATAACAGATCGGTGATATAAATTATTATAATTTATATACTGAGCTGTTATTATATATTATAATAATGCATGCAAATCATCATTTAGCCATTTTGCTGCCTTTGCTTACTTTATCAAGGTGTCATCATTTCCCAGTTTCTCCAAAATGTTGATATGCAAGCTTTAAATATATGCACGCCCCTAACAGTGTTCTTTTAAAATCCCAACATTCATGTGGGAAGCTGCGACATTTTGAGCCAATTTTGTCTGTATGCAAGCTTTATAAATGAGGACCTAAGGCTTTTTGATGTTTCTATATATATTATAAAATATACAATGGACAGACTCCTAGTTTCACGCTAGCACTGTCTAGCTGGACCTTTGACATGTACCCCTACTCAGCATCCTGCTTTAGGGCTGTTTCTGCCATACAAAAAGGATGTACATGTTAGGAGTGTTTATTGACAGTGCATGAAGGACCATTAGCTGTGTGGGACTCCCGTTATACCCTTAAATTTGACAGAAGCCCAGAACAGAGGTAAACATTTAATAAGCTTTTACTGCATGCTTTATAAAAGAAATTTACAAAGAGTTTGAAAGTCAAAATCATTGACCAGTAAGCATAACAAAAATAAAACATTTCAAACTAGTTAATCCACTTCAGGGTCCCAGACAGCTAGAAGCCTATCCCAGCAACATCAGGCCTAAGATATGAACAAGGTGCTGCCCATTGCAGTGGTCACTCACACAAACTCACTCCCAAAAGAGCTTATTTGAAACCAGCAATTTATCTAAAATGTACATGAAAAAACACATTATCTGGAAGAAAATCCACATGCACACATGCAAAATGTACAAAATCCACTCAGACTACAGCAGGTCTGGTTTAAATCCAGGAAAACAGATCTTTGGGGCTACTTTGTTAACACTGCAACACTGTGCCACTGGCAACAACAACACTTATTTATATTACAAGTTTTCATACAAATGATGTATTCAAAGTGCTTTACAGATGAAGAAAAATATATAAAAATAAAATTAGGAAATACTAATTAACAAAGAATAAAGTAAGGTCTGGGGAGAACAGAAACAATTTAAAAAAACTCCAGAAGGCTGGAGAAAAAAAAATCTGCAAGGGTTCCAAGGCCATGCGACCACCCAGCCCACCCATCCATCCATTTTCCAACCCGCTGAATCCAAACACAGGGTCACGGGGGTCTGCTGGAGCCAATCCCAGCCAACATTGGGCACAAGGCAGACCACCCAGCCCCCTCTAGGCAATTTTCCTAACATCAATGATCTCAATCAGTCCTCATGGTTTTCAGGCTTCACATGGAAGAATTAGACTTTCATCCCATCAATGTAGGGATGACATGGTGCCTTGATCAGGTGGAGGTGGTGCAGATTGCCACCACAGAAAACTGGAAAAGAACAGCAGGAAAGTAGGGGGTTAGTACAGACTTTGGAGCCATGAAAAAGGCAGGGAAGAACAATACAATCCACAACTCTAGGCACACCTAAAAAAAACCCCACCAGACTTTGATCTTACACTTCAGCCCAAATGTTGCTGACACCTGAAGGGGTTATGTAGCAAATTGCTGTAAAGCAGTTATGGAGGGTGTACTCTTTTTAATTCTTAGAACTCTCCTGTCACATGACTGCCACCAAATGAGTGTTGCCACATAACTTAATAAGATGGATGAGGTTTAAGGAAGACAGACATTTGAGGAAGTTTGGAAAAGACACATCTCCCTGGGTGACCTCCTGGTACTTGCATCTACTATTACTACTGCTATAAGCAACACCCTGGCCAAGTGTAAGACATGGGAATGTTCTTCATAGCCTCATCATCCTATAGCATATAATACCATACATTAGTTGCTTCCTGCCCAAACCCTATATGTTGTAACTGATGACTTTTTTTGCTGCACATGTGGCTTCATTACCTGTGAAAAAAAAATCCCCACTCACCAAACAGGTCCTTCCATCATGTACCCAGTAGTAACTATAAATTAGCCTGAAATGTAAATATTGAATCCAAGAAACAGATGGATGCATTTTAGGTCATAATTTTCTATCTAAAGGACCAATCAGTAGATATCTGTGTTCATAATGACATGATTCATGTTGGTCAGACATGCTACTGTTAAATGCAGTATTACTACTACTACTGCTACTACTACTACTAATAATAATATATACATTCAGATTCAGGGACTTGGCACAACTCTTTCCTTTACATTTCATGTGATGCCTTGGTATAAACCCAGTTATCAGTTTTATACTTTGTATTATAATATTGTTTATTTTGTAATTTGTATTTATAGTTTTAACTATGAAAGACACTATACAACATAACAATCAAATAATTTAATACTGTAGCTATTTAGCACTGGTTTACAGTTACAATACATTATTGCAAAATTACTATACTATTCATTGAATCGCTAATTTGCCACAGGCATGCAACCCTAAACTAAGAGAAATTTTATTGCTGTTCTGATAGCATTTGTATGCATATTTCTGTTATCACAATATTATATATGGTAAATTTATACTATAACTTTATATAACAGCAAGATTTGCTGTGTATTCTGACTTAAACACTCATTTTTTAGAGCTGTCCTGTACTTTGCAGACATTCTGCCATATTACTGCTTGTCTTGCTGACATCTGTACATGGATGACTGAACACCCCCTGCTATTCCAGTTCTATAAGACTGAGCTGCTCCCTATTTTAGGCAAACCACTTCTTCATTCTAACCTCTCAATCACCATGGGCACAACTACAGGGGAAGGCCCAAGACTGTCAGATTTAATCTCAGATGACAGTTTGTACAATATCACCTCATGGACTAATTCCTGCAGATTTGCTCCCCACAACTCGACTCTGAGAACTGCACCAAGGGTGACCACTTCTGGGGCCCTTTTTGTCTAATCAATGGTCAAACATTTCCAGACCATCTCAGTCCCCTGCAGTAAGGAATCATAGACTGCACCTTTGTAACACTTTTTTGCTGTACCAGAATGCAGTAACCTGCCTTAAATATAGCCTTCTATCAAACTTACAATATGTGTTTTATCCCCCTTAGCCTCTCTCCACTCACTGCTTTTAAATTAGAAGGTTAAGCACACTTCCATAATATTATCACATAATATGTATATAAGCCAGACATTTACGACTCATTTTAAATTTACAAGGACAGGAGAACTAGCTAGTCTGACACCTATATTGTGAATTGTCTGTGATTTGCCATTTTTCTGAGTTAACCAAACAGGACTGCTGGTGTATTTTCTTGTAACTCTTTTTTGAAAGCTCACTTTTCCTTTTTAAATTTATATCCTCTAATTTTATAATGCTTATTATGTGAAATACTTTGCTAACTTGTACTTATGCGTAATTGAGCATTCATTTTAATAATCCCTTTTATGGTTATTACCCTGGTATTTGTTTTAATACACTGTGTCTTAAAAATCAAAATGATACAAAATATCAGCTTAATAAATAAATGCAAATGGAAAGTAAATAGACACGAAGACAGTGAAAACAGAACTTTTCAAACAGATTCTTTATTCACCTAGTTGTCTAGAAACCCTGGAGAACGTCTGACAGCAGCACGTAAACCAGAAGCTGAGAGAAGATCTAATCAATTCCGCCAGGCCGCATCTGCTCTTCATCTAACCGAGTCTACTTGTACACCTCAATGATGTCTGGCCCTACTCCCAATAGGCACGTGCACTGCACACAACAAGAGAGGTGTCCTCAGAAGTGTCCATAACATATACATGGCACCTTAAATTAAAGAGGGTACACACAAATATGTTTGTTTCCTAGTAAACTCATTTATGCAAAGCAATCTCTTGTGACTGAGTGTGTTTTTTGTTTTATTATGCTGCATTGCAATATGCAATAAGAAGAAACTCTAAATTTTAAATTTCCCTGTTGTTGGACAGGGTTGTGTGGATCCCAAGATTGGCTGGCTTTCCAAGCAGATATCATACCTGTCTTGTTTGACCCTGAGCTGAACAAATGCTTACAAAATGGATATATGCATGGAAATACATGTAGCGATTTTATGTATTGTACATACAGTACCATATATTTTTCTTTCATGTCAATATTTAACCCACTATTCAGTAGTAAATTTCCTATTTTCTTTATGTTAGCTCATTTTTAAAAATATAATTGCAAAAACAGTTACATTATTTCAGTAAAATACTTGCAATTTTGAACAGTGTAAATGTATCTTTCCTTTCTGCAAAATGTCAGATATTAAAGTGTGATGTTTTAGCCCCATCATGTGGTGAATTGCATTTTCTATAAAATACCTCTGGTGCCTAGCCTTGTGTTCTCTGACAAATGTATTATTCACTCATATGTTTCTATTGTGTTGACTGTTTTCAGATCAAAAATATTCATTTTTTATCTTCTGTTAAATGTATCCCCTTATTTTATGCAGTATTTTAAGCAAGTTGTATTTATTGTTATATGTAAATGTATAAATTACTGCAACACTTTGGATGAATAGTTATGATCAGCCAAATTGCCTCCAATTACTG
Organism: Polypterus senegalus; assembly: GCF_016835505.1. Classification (NCBI taxonomy): domain Eukaryota; kingdom Metazoa; phylum Chordata; class Cladistia; order Polypteriformes; family Polypteridae; genus Polypterus; species Polypterus senegalus. The sequence continues at coordinate 14,139 of NW_024385694.1, forward strand.
TACAAGGAAAACATTTGTTGTAGAATAAACTGACAAAGCCTGCATTATTGTAAACCATCCTAATTCGGGGTATTCATATGAAATGCAATGATTGGCTTCATGAGACAGACATACATAATGAACAAAAATAGTTGCATCAAATATTTGAATTATCAAAATGTGTAGTTCAATTTAAATGTTCTCAATTGTAATAGAAATTAGTAATTATAGAATAATAGAAAACTAGATTCCTCATAACTGATAGAAATCAGAAATAATATCATATTCATAATCACTGACCTTAAAATAGTCTAAAATGATACCCCAAATGCTTACTGTATGTTTAAAAGTTCTAATTTTAACCTTCTGGGAGTGACTCTAAGAGGGCTAGGACCACCAGTAAAGATTCAAATATCAAAAATGTATTTGTGTGCAACAAACTTGAAACAGCATAAAATTAAACTCCACATCTCCATGCTGACATGGACAAATTTGTTGGTACCCTTACAGCTCAATTAAAAAGTGGTGTATGCCTCCTGAAAAGTGATTCCATGAAAAGCAATTGTCCCAGAAATACCTGCATGCCTTCATCAAGTAAGGCAAAGCAAGTGTGAAAAGAGATCAAGTATTGCTTATTCTACAAAGATTTTCTAAAATGACCTGGACACTTTTATCAATACTCCTAAAAAAGATAATAAATAAATAGAGATTTTTCAAACTGGATGTATACTTTACTATCACACGTCTCCAATTGTGCAGCCAGTCATTTAAATGCAGAAAAGTAGTCACTGTACTGTTTGTTATCATTGTGTGTCCCACACTGAACATGAACCAGGGAAAGCAAAGGAAAGAGTTGTCTTAACATAAATTATAAACAAATGAAGTCAAAGGCTATAAGACTATTTCCAAGCAGTTTGAGTTTCCTGGACATTGATTGCAAATATTATTAGGTAGTTAAAGGTCCATGAAACTGTAGCCATCCTCCCTGGACACAGCTGCAAGAGTAAAATGGACCCCAGAATGGGGAGAAGGACAGTTAGAATAGTAAAAATAAGCTAAAGACAACTTTCAAAGACATACAAAATGAACTCCAAGGTAAAGGTCCAACAGTGTCCGATCACACCATCCTTTGCTTTTGTCAATGAAGAAGACCCAGAAGGACATTGCTCTTTCGGAGTCTAGAAGGCCCACGAAACACCAGGCATGACACGTTTGGTTTTATTTTGAAGCCAGTCATGCCTGCTTTAAATCGAACCCAAAGATAGGTTTGTGGCTGTTTCGGTTCACCAGCAGGATGAGACTATATAAGGCTATTTGTTTTGCTCTCCCATCACATGCCGTCCTGTTTTAAGCATTACTGTCCATGTTACTCGAAACAGCCTCAACCCAAAGTTAACAAACCTATTTCTGTTGTTGAGCAACAAGTCTCCTCCTCGATTAAAGGCTTAGTTTTAACCGTGAAGTTGATTACATAAGCAGAACCGTCTTAGAAGTGTTTAAGGGATGAGAGCTGATAAAGTTGAAATGCGAGTGTCATTGCTCTTTGGAGTCTAGAATGACCTACAAAACACTGGGGACGATGCGTTTGGTTTTATTTTGAAGCCAGTCATGCCTGCTTTAAATCGGGTTCAAAGATAGGTTGTGGCTGTTTCAGTTTACCTGCAGGATGAGACTATATAGGGCTATTTTGTATTGCACTCGCATCACATGCCGTCCTGTTTAAAGCATTAATGTTTTAATGCTGCCGTTTACTCTAACCAGGCAGAACCGGAGAAAAATTAACCCATTCCTGCTGTTGAGCAACACGTCTCCTCTTGAGTAAAGGCTTACTTTTAATTGTGAAGTCAATTACAGAAGTGGAGTCTTCCTAGTAGTGTTTAAGGGATAAGTGCTGTGATACTTGAAACGAGAGTGCCTATTGCTCTGTTGCAGAGTCTAGAACTGCCCACAAAATGCCAGGGATGGCGATTTGGTTTTATTTTGAAGCCAATCATACCTGCTTTAATCGAACCCAAAGATAGGAATTTGTCTGTTTGGTTCACCAGAAGGATGACACTATATAGGGCTATTTTGTTTTGAACTCTCGTCACATGCTGCCCTGGTTTAAGCATTAATGTCCGTGTTTACTCTAAATAGCCAGAACCCAGAGCTAAACAAACCCAAACTTCCTGTTAAGTAACATGTCTCGTCCTCGATTAAAGGATTAGTTTTAACTGTGAAGTCGATAAGAAACAGAACCTTCCTAGAAGTGTTTAAGGGATAAGTTCTGTGAGATTTGAAAGCAAGTGTCTATTGCTCTTCACAGAGTCTAAAATGGCCAACAAAACACCGGGATGAAGGCTCAGTTTTATTTTGAAGCCAGTCATGCCTGCTTTAAATCGAACTCAAAGATTGGTTTGTGGCTGTTTCGTTTCATCAGCAGGATGAGACTACTGTGTATAGGGCTATTTTGTTTTGCACTACGTCAGATGCTGTCCTGTTTTAAGCATTAATGTCCGATTTACTGTAAACAGCCAGAACCCAGAGGTAAACGAACCCATTTCTGCTGTTGAGCAAAAATGGGACTTAGAAACTTTGTGGAACAGAAAATTTCAGGAACTTAGAAGCTTCTGGGACTTAGACAATTTTGGGACTTAGAAACTTTTGATGTGATGGGCGGCTAGGGCCCATGCCTCAGCCGGACGCCCTGCTGCATATGTTCTTGAAGCAACCTTGGAAGCTCAATACCTCCCTGGGATGCTTGGTGGCAGCCTCCTGGCCAATGGTGATTCCTCAACTTCCCGCATGGGTCCATGAGAGATGGAGTCCTCACAGCCTGGTTGGGCTGGGGTGGTTGCTAGGGGGTGCTGCGTGGAATCAACAGCCCGGTGGATGAGTCTTCAGCCCCACCTCGAGGCAATTGGGACCAGGTGGTCAAGCACCTGGAACACTTCCGGGTGGGCTATAAAAGGGGCCAGCCACCACCACTTGGAGGCCAGAGTCGGGAGGAGGTGGACTAAGCTTGAGGAAGAGTGGTGGTAAAAAGAGAAAACTGTTGTGGGTCTTGTTGTGCTTTGGGACGTGTATTGCCTGTGGGGTTCACGGGAAGATATGCCCACAGGTAAAGAAAATAAAAGTTTGTTTATTTTTATACGTGCATCCGTGTCCGTCTGTGTCGAGTCAGGTGCCTATATAGTGCCTTTTGTTACAGGGACTTAGAATATTTCTGGGACTTACAAACTTTTTGGGGCTTTTGCATCATCCAAAACCAGGCATTGGGTCATCCGTAAGGAAACCAGGCATGGGGTCATCCAAAACCAGGCACGGTCATCCGGAATGAAAGCAGGTATGGGGTCATCCAAAAACCAGACATGGGGTCATCAAAAGTGAAAGCAGACATAGGGTCATTAGTAAAACCATTTACATGACCCTGTGTCTAAATCGTTCTTCTAAGGGACCGAGACCAAATCGGCCGGGCACTCAGGTACCTTCCTGGAAGTCTGACCTCAGCTGACATGTTCCTGCATATTCTAGCTTGGCCACCTTCGGCGGGTGGAACTAGCGAGAAGCTTCCTGGGCCTCCCGATGCCTTGTTTTATGTCTGGACTTAGAAAATTTCTGGGATCTTAAAAACTTTTATGGACTTAGAATTTTTCTGGGACTTAGAAACTTTTAGTGACTTAGAAGCTTTGTGGGACTTAGAAATTTTAGGGATTTACAAACTTTTTGAGACTTAGAAACTTTCTGGGACTTAGAAATTATCAGGGACATAGAAATTATCAGGGACTTAGAAGATTTTTGGCACTTAGAATATTTCTGGGACTTTGAAACTTTCTGGGACTTAGAAAATTTCAGGGACTTCACTTTCTGGGACTTTTGTTTCATCCAAAAACCAGGCATGGGTTCATCCAGAATGAAAGCGGGCATGGGGTCATCCAGAATGAAAGCTGGCATGGGGTCATCCAAAAAACAGGCATGGGGTCATCCAGAATGAAAGCGGGCATGGGGTTATCCCAAAAACAGGCATGGGGTCATCCAGAATGAAAGCAGACATGGGGTTATCCAGCGAAACTACAGTATTTACATGACCCTGTGTCTAAATTGTTCTTCTAAGGGACTGACAGCAGCACCTGGCAGCAGGCCTTTGGCTCACCTTGGTCTGTCAAATCAGCCAGGCACCCAGGTACCTTCCTGGAAGTCTGACTTCAGCTGACATGTTCCTGCATAATATTAGCTTGGCCACCTTTCGTGGGGGTGGAATTGGCGAGAAGCTTCCCGGGCCTCCCTATGCCTGGTTTTCTGTCTGGACTTTTCTGGGATTTAGAAACTTTCTGGGACTTAGAAAATTTTAAGGACTTAAAAACTTTTTGGGATTTAGAAACTTCTGGGATCATCCAAAAACCAAGCATGGGGTCATTCAGAATGAAAGCAGGCATGGGGTCTTCCAAACACCAGGCATGGGGGGCATCCAGAATGAAATCAGACATGGGGTAATCCAAAAGCCAGGCATCGGGTCATCCAGAATGAAAGCAAACAGGGGTCATACAAAAAACAGGCATGGGGACATCCAGAATGAAAGCGGGCATGGGGTCATCCAAAAACCAGGCATGGTGTCATCCAGTATGAAAGCAGACATGGGTCATCCGGAATGAAAGCGGACATGGCATCATCCAAAAACCAGGCATTACTTCATCTGGAATGAAATCAGACATCCATCCATCCATTATCCAACCCGTTTATATCCTAACTACAGGGTCATGGGGCTGCTGGAGCCAGTCCAAGCCAACACGGGGAGAAGGCGGGGAACAAGCCCTGGCAGGGCACCAGCACACCAGAGGACACACACACAAAATTTAGGATCGCCAATGCACCTAACCTGCATGATTTTGGACTGTGGAGGGACTGTGGAGCACCCGGAGGAAACCCACTCAGACAGGGGGAGAATTTGCAAAGTCCATGCAGGAGGACCGAGCAAACCCGTCTCCTAACGGAGACAGCAGTGTACCCACTGCCCACTGTGCAACCCAAAGCAGACATGGGGTCATCCAAAACCAGATATACAGTGATCCGAAAGTACTCACAGTGCATCACTTTTTCCACATTTTCTTATGTTACAGCCTTATTCCAAAATGGATTAAATTATTTTTCCACAGAATTCTACACACAACACCCTTAATGACAACGTGAAAAAAGGGTTTTCTTAGTATGTTTGCAAATTTATTAAAAATTGAGAAAGCACATGTACATAAGTATTCACAGCCTTTTCCATGAAGCTTTAAAATTGAGCTCAGGTGCATACCGTTTCCCCTGATCATCCTTGAGATGTTTCTGCAGCTTAATTGGAGTCCACCTGTGGTAAATTCAGTTGATTGGACATGATTTAGAAAGGCACACACCTGTCTATATAAGGTCCAAGTTGACAGTTCATGTCAGAGCACACACCAAGCATGAAGTCAAAAGAATTGTCGTAGACCTCGAGACAAGATTGTCTCGAGGCACAAATCTGGGGAAGGTTTCAGAAAAATTTCTGCTGCCTTGAGGTCCCAATGAGCACAGTGGCCCCCATCATCCGTAAATGGAAGAGTTTGAAACCACCAGGGCTCTTCCTAGAGCCTACTTTACAAGTGATACAAGTGGTTTCAACATATAGAAGTTAAGGAATATTACGTAATGCTCAACTTCAGTTCACCCATTTGTTTCAAGGGGGAAAACAGGTGAATTTGAGGGTGTTGAAGTGTATCCTGAGTAAACTTAGGAACCATCCAAACTTCATCATTTAGAACTGTTTTACATCAGTATTTTGACGGGTACTGCAAATGATAAGAATTGTTACGCTGGTTTATTGTGGAAACTGGATCTCACAGTAAATTTCCCGTTAGGGAAACCCACATTTCATATGTAATACAAGTAGTTTCCAACACATAGAAGAAGTTTTCTGATGCACCTCACTCTCTGTTTATAAATAGAAATAGTAGCATATCGCATTAACAATAGCTGTGAAGAAAAATTTTATGAATGATGAATATATACATATCTAATGCTTTGATAACTTACATGTGTTTTGCTTTCAATCCACCAAACAGTTGGACGGGAAAATTAATAACATTAATTTTAAACATGTAAAATCAATGTTATTTAATATTTTGTCGCATTGCTTCTGCTCTTATCAAAGGCAATTCATTAAAATAATTTGTGAAGCTAATTTGTTCAACTAACAAACAATAGCTTACTACATACTGTAGATGTAAATTACAAACACTCATTATCTCTTGTACTCAGCCATATGTTCTCAAAATTAAGTTTAAAATGGCTCAGTTGCAAGTTTTTATTCTGCCCTAATCTAACCAACGAAAATGGCGCTAGTTAATTTAACTTTTGTGTAGAGATTGTATCTTAAAACTACAACTCTTTTATAACCTTGACACTGACAGTGTAAAAATCAAACTATGCTTAGAGTTCATTAAACACTCACATTTCATGTAACTCTGAACAATAAACACTGCTGATTTTGCTGTGTAAAGACAATGAGATAATGCCTTCAGCCTATAGGAAGCCTGACATTTGGAAAGCCAGGGTTTTAGAACCAGTCAGAAGAGGTTAAGATGTACAGCTGCCATTGCTTCCTTAACAGTTCAAAACATAAAGATAGTACTCAATAGGGAGCAACGCATTGAATCAAAAGTCTTTGGGATTCAGCTAAATGTTTAAGACAATAGATAATGAGATAATGCCCTAAGCCAATAGGAAGCCTGACATTTGCAAAGCCAGGATTTGAGAATCAGTTAGAAGAGGCTAAGATGCATACTTACCAGAGCTTCCTTGGGAAGTGCAAAGAGGACAGAGAACAGTGCACTGGGAGAAAGTCTTCAAACCAATAGTATTAGGGACACATCTCCTCATTGTTTTGCAGCAGATACTTATGACAATGGCATGGACAATACCATCTTATGAAGGTCCAGGCATATGTCAATAATATGTATCATGCATTAATACCCTCAGCCAATAGGAAGTCTGCATTTGGCAACAACAACAACAACAATATTTATTTATATAGCACATTTTCATACAGAAAAGTAGCTCAAAGTGCTTTACTATAATGAAGAAAAAGAAAAATAAAAGACAAAATAAGAAATTAAAATAAGACAACATTAGTTAACATAGAAAAGGAGTAAGGTCCGATGGACAGGATGGACAGAAAAAAAAACTCCAAACGGCTGGAGAAAAAAATAAAATCTGCAGGGGTTCCAGGCCACGGGACCACCCAGTCCCCTCTGGTTTTCTACCTAACATAAATGAAATAGTCCCTTTTAGTTAGGGTTCTCAATGAGTCACTTGATGTTGATAGTCATACAGACTTCTGGCTTTTAATCCATCCATTATTGTTGGAACATCACGGTGCTTTAAGTAGATGCGCCACCACCAAAAAGACACCGGAAAAGGAAACAGAAGAGAGAGTAGGGGTTAGTACAGATGTTACAGCCACCATGAATAGTTATTATAATGAGTTGGATATACAGAGTATTAGGATTTTAAGTACAGTGAAGTTATGTGAAGACCATGTTAAAGTAATGTGTTTTTAGCAGTTTTTAAAGTGATCCACTGTATTAGCCTGGCAAATTTCCCTATTGGCAGGCTATTCCAGGTTTAAGGTGCATAACAGCAGAAGGCCACATCACCACTTTTAAGTTTTGTTCTTGGAATTCTAAGGAGATACTCATTTGAGGTTCTGAGTTTACGATTTTGAATATAAGGTGTCAGACATTCCGATATATAAGATGGGGCAAGATTATTTAAGGCTTTATAAACCACAAGTAGAATTTTAAAGTCAATCCTGAATGAACCAAGGATTGAGGTAACCAATGTAGTGACATCAAAACTGAAGAGATGTGCCCCAGATTTTCTTTTCTAGTTAGGATTCTAGCAGCTGCATTCTGCACTAGTTGCAAACGATTTATGTCTTTTGGGTAGTCCTGAGAGGAGTGCGTTACAGTAATCTAGTCGACTCAAAACAAACGTGAACTAATTTCTCAGCATCTTTTAATGATATAAGAGGTCTACCTTAAGTGATGTACCGTATGTTGGCAAACCAAAGCTTGTGAGCTAATCAGCAGATGATCATGCCTGTGTTATCTTGGACATTCAAAACATAAAGATAGTACTCAATAGGGAGCAAGTCATTGAGCAAAAGTGTTTGGAACCCATCTAGTCATGATTTATGATCAGATACTTTCAGCATTTACACAGGATTGATGAAGAATGGAAGAAAACTAATGTACAGAGAGGTGTTCTCCCCTTTGAAAATCATTGAGAAACTGAAATGGAGTGTTACTCGAAGTTCAATACCTTCTATGTGTTGAAACCACTTGTATTGAATGTAAAAGTATGTTCCTAACATAACTTTACTGTATAGATCAGTTTCTAAGTGATGAACTAGCTGTAACACTTCTTGTCACTTGCAATGCTTTTCAGCTCTTGTAACGAGCTGGTGCTGAATTCAAGTTACATTCACTTATAACTCAAGTCCAAAAGTTGTTGCTTCTGTGGCAACACCTGGGCTTCTGTTAAGCCTATCAGGACTCGTGACCACCTTAGCTGCAGACCAAGAATAAAATTGAGTTTTTGAACAAGAAGATGGAAAAGGGGCTTGCTTCATCCACTCTGCGCATCAATCTGGCATTGCAATGTCTCCAGAATCGCTGTACTACTTCCTTTACTGCTGTAAAAACAGACAAACAATAGACTTAGGCTCTTTTAGCATTTGGGGAAAGAATTTCAATGAGCTAATCTCACAAAATGAGCTGTGTCTGTGTCTGAATGATTGTCTGCAGACCCAAGTGTCTCTCATCAGCTAACAACTTGTAGTTCTTCCTCATTCCAGCAGATGTCAGGCAAGAGTTAGGATTAAAAAGATGCCATTGTGGGCTAAGTTCATTCATGTCAGATGAACAAAACAATGACTCTCCAAATTATACACATTCTTTCTTTCTTTCTTTCTTTCTTTCTTTCTTTCTTTCTTTCTTTCTTTAGTGTCTCTCAATCTGTGCTGCTTGTTATTTAAGCAAGGGAAAGGGGAACTGTTTCTGTTTCATATCCCTCTCTCAGCCCACTGACTCCCTGATACCCTTTGATTGTTACATGTTAGTGCACATCAGAATGAAAGCATAGCCCTTGTATGCAATGTCTAATGCCGTGTGCAGATTTGTACTGATGAAACATGGCAGTGCTCTTGGTTGCACTTCTGCTCCTCAATAAGTCACGAAAACATCTGGCCTGTCTGGCTGGAACGGGGGAGGGAGTGTGTGGGGGGATGGAGGTCGGGTGCGGGGGTGGGCAACGGGGAGGTCAGTGTATGTGACACAGTCATCAACTGGTGGCTTATTGATGTGGTGTGCAGGGTTGCATTTATGTCTCAAAGTTTCCCCTTTAGGGTAGGCTGGTTATTCTCCTGTTTCTCCAAATCCCCCACAATCCTGTATATCAGGGGTGGGCAGATTCAGTCCCGGAGGTCTGCAGTGGCTGCAGGTTTTGTTCCAACCCAATTGCATACTATGAAGCATTTGATTGCTCAAGTAACACTTCTGCTTCACTTTAGTTGTCTCACTCGTTAAGATTTTGAACACTTATTGCTTATTTTAGTCTTAAACAGCTGTATTACTGTTTTAATTGCTTCTTATTAGCAAGAAGATGCAATTGGCAAAAGAAACTAGTATTTCTCCATTTAGCTTGTATCCGTTTACACCTGTGTGTATTTATCATGCACTATTGAGTTTAATTAAATACTTGGAAGGAAAGTGGATAGAAAAAAAGTGAAGCACTGAGAATAATTTATCTGTGTTAGACTTCAAATCATTTGGATGATATCCTTCGAAGGAAACAAAATCTAGGATATGAGAATGACTTGACATGGCAGAGTTAAAGCACTAGCAAGCCATGAAATTAAATAATTGACAAGGATTGGTTTTGAATTAAGCAACTGGGTTAGAACAAAAACCTGCAACCACTGCAGCTCTCAGGACTGAATGTGCCCACCGTGCTGTATTTTAAGCTCTCAGAAAGTAGTGATGGGTGGAGTGAAGCCTCACAAAGCATCAAAATGTTTGAAGCAATTGTGTCGGAAATCATATCGAGCTTTGAAGCATTTTGACACTCACCTCTCTAGTGACACCTCCTGGCCATTTTCATTAACGTTACACAAACTCATGATCCAATTCACTGATGTCTTTTAAAACTCTTATTGCTTTTACTTTTTACGCTAGCACAGACTGGCAACAAGAGAAGGGTTTATCAGCAGCTTCAGTGTCTGTTGTCTAATATATATATATATATATATATATATATATATATATATATATATATATAAGCCCCTGCTGACTCACTCACTTACTCACTCACTCACTGATTGACTCCATCACTAATTCTCCAACTTCCCGTGTAGGTAGAAGCCTGAAATTTGGCAGGCTCATTCCTTACAGCTTACTTACAAAAGTTGGGCAGTTTTCATTTCAAATTCTACACGTAATGGTCATAACTGGAACCTATTTTTCGTCCATATACTATAATAGACTTCTGCTCGATGCCCGTGGGAGGAGGGAGTTCGCCTCCACGTATTTAGTGCCTGCCCATATAAGGCCATCCGTCAGCGTGCAATCAATAGAAACACTGCGCTAAATATTCACGGGTGAAGGACTGTGCTTATGCAGAGGAAGATGAGATGGTCAGGGTGGTGTTTGGCACAAACTCAGCGAAACTGTGAGAGAAACTTTTAAGTGCGGTCTTAGCTAACATTAAATACAGTGCGTGGACATGCGACGGATGGCACCAGCACAGCTGGAAACCTTCGATGCATGTAAACCAAACAGCTCCGTGAAATGCGCGGTGCACAGACAAAAAGCAACAGTTCCAAAGAGTGCTGAACAAAACCGAATTACACAATTGAGAAGGCAGCAAAAATATGAAGCGTGTGATACATACAAGCATATTCATAAGTGCAGCTACTGCGTAAAACAAAGCACACGGTGGAAAAGTCAATGTCCCGCTAAAGGAAGACAGTGTAAAAAAACCGGTGCATGCAGTGTGTCACGTCTCAGATAAAGAGGAAGCGAGCTGTTTATTGATGCAGTAAGAAACAAATCGATGAATGAAACTTGTTATCTTTACAACGATTGACAAACACGGAATGTAACTTGAACATAACACATCCTACAAATACGAACCTGATTGAAAGAAATAATGATAATCAAATCCTTGATGACAGCAACACTCTAACACTCACAAAACAATTACTGTATATTGGCACTCATGTTACGTTATTTTAAAATGTTCCCTTTTTTTTCATAACTTCTTTAACACACTACTCTCAGCTGGATCAGCGGATATATATATATATATGTATATATATATACCCGATCTACATACACTCAAAAGATAAAACACATGTGGCAATGGTTGAGGCTTTGCGTCCAAGGTTTGATTCGAGAGGGTGCACTGAGTATGTATCGCGCTTCCGATTCTATTTTACCTTGATCCCCTTGGTTTGAGCGTATGAAAAATATGGTTACGCGAGAAAGACAGATCACCAATTGAAGCTTTATGAATAATGGATACTTTATTCGCCATCAATAATTGTTTTGGTAAAGCCATACTCCGTGTATTCATTAGATGAATGGTAAAAAGTAGAAGCTAGGAGGGTAACTTATTGAGGCAAGCAGGCAAAACCACAATACCGCGCTGCTGATGTACTGTAGTGCTGGCGTCAACTCGATCTGAATTAGCGTGATCACATTGAAAAATATATCTTTTCCAAGTTTTATTTAGTCCATATGTGTCAAACTCAAGGCCAGGGCCACATCTGGCCCGCGTAATTATATTTGGCCGAGATCATTTTATATACTGTATTATTGTTATTAAAGGCCCGGGGATATGAAGCTGGTAATACAATAAACTCAGATCCCATAATGCAGCGCTTCAACTGCCTTACCGTAACATTTACCACGCTTAATCAAGTCTAGCTTATGATGCTGCAAGTTATTGCGAAGCTAGCCCACACAATGCCGAAGAGAAAAGTTGATTCTGAAAATAGAACCTTTAAAAACTGATGGGAGGCTGAGTATATGTTTACTGACATTGCTGGTAAACCTGTGTGTCTCATTTGTGGAGCTAATGTGGCTGTAATTACAGAATTTTATCTAAGACAGCACTATGAGACAAAACATCAGGATAACCTGAAAGACCTGAATGCAATGCACAAGATACAGAAAGCAGAAGAGTTAAAGAAAAATCTGACACTTACAGCAGGCGTTTTTACCGTGCAAAATCACAAAGTGATTTCAAGTGAAGCTTCTTTTATGGGAGACACAAATGCACCAGTGCAACTTGCCCCACTTTCCCTGTTGCCAAGTAATGTTGAACAAAGTCGACAACGGTGTTCCCAAATCGCACTTTGCTGATAAACTGGCCTTCTGACACTGAGTTCACGGGCTTTGGTGACTTTGAAGTACAAAAAGAATTTTGAGTTGTTTAGAACCCATTTGCCGTCGATGTGGAAACTGCACCTGTGCAGATTCAGATGGAGGAGTGATTGAGCTGCAGTGTAATGCAACTGAAGGCAAAGTACGATACTGCAGGGCCGCACAGTTTATTCACTCCATTCCCCCAGAAATGCTCCAGCTCCGCTCTACATGCGGTCGAACCTTGTGCATGTTTGGTAGCACATATCTGTGTGAGAAGCTCTTCTCAGTGAAAACAGCACACAGGAGTCGCCTCACTGATGAGCACCTGCAGTCCATCCTGAGAGTCTCCACAACACAGAACCTCACACCAAACATAAACGACTTGTTGCCAAAAGATGCCAGGCATCAGCTCTGATAAAATGACTAAGAGCAAGGACAACTGAATGATTTGATTTGTTATTGCGAAAAGAACACATTATTTATATTTCGGATTTTGTTATGCAGCATGTTCATATTTGAATTTGTATAATTTTGACAGGATATATTTTTATGGAACAAAATCTTTTGGGATATTTAAAATTTAAGTTAATTTTTATATAAAATTACATAAGAGTAAAAGAAATTTGAATGTTTGTTCTTTTAAAGTTTACTTTATTTCTAACTTGTATAATTTAGACAAGATATATTTTTATGGAGACAAAATATTAAAAGTTATTTAGGTTTGAGTTGATTTATTCCGGAATAATATTCCTGTCTGTTTTTATTCATATTTATGTTCAAAAAAGTTAAGTTTTAAAAGTTTTAATGTTTTAAAAGTTTAGTTTTAGTGTGTTCAACAAATGTTTATCCTGTTCGGCCCGCGACCTAAAGTGTGTTTTGGATTTTGTCCCCCTGTGCAATTGAGTTTGACACTCCTGATTTGATCGACATAAATATCTTTGGTTGCAATGTAAGGCGAATTTATTCTTTACATTTGTATGGTGAAGAAAAATTTATGCAGTGATGCCTACATTTAACTTACATTCCTACCAAAGATATTTCTGTCAACTAAATAAAAGTTCCTTCTATTTAAATTTAAATAGAACTTGAACAGATACGATAGTTCATAATATCCCGCAGACTTACTTGCGTAAGAGCGGGAGTCATACGTTTTAACAAACAGCGTATTGCTGTGGCGATGCGGGTTCTGGCTCCACACTCCCATCTGATTTTGGGAACCTGAACCCAACACTGTCGATAATGAAACCGAGTGAGCTAGTCAGTGAAAGGGAAATAAACAATTGAGCAAGGGGTGGTGCAAAAGTGCAACAGTGCTTTTATTAAAACAGTCAACAAAACAGAAGTGTCCACAAATAAATAGTGCAGTGTCTCCAAGTACACAATCCTTTAAAACCAGAGGTAAAATCTTCTTTAGGAAGCAGCCTTTAAAAACCAACAAGTCCGGCACTCTTCTATGTTAGCATCTCACCTGCTCCTCCCAATTGGGCTTTGCAGCAGGCGAGACACTCTCTCACCCCC
>NW_024385695.1:0-10766 GCF_016835505.1 Polypterus senegalus
TAATCCCAAAAGTATGCAAAATTTTAACAAAATGAAATAATTAAAGAGGATAGTAGCCAACAGATGGTAGGTCAGAAAGAGAGAATAATTATCTGTCCCTTCTCTTTGTGTGCATAGCAACATGCAGAGCATCTGCCAGTTTCTCAGAATCAGACAAGAAATGTGGCTCTTAATCAAAAATTAGTGCCTGTGAAGAAACAGATGCATTGACTGTCATAGGCATTACAGCACATGTGTAACAGATGTAACGGCTCTTGAGTAGTTGCAAGTATAATAATAGGGTAACATGCTCTTTTATAAGTTAATAGCATAAGCACTAATAAAAAGAACAGCATAGTACTGTCATAGGTACTGGAGATGAAAAACATTTTCTCTTATTTATGCACCTGGCTTTGATGTGAGCCGAGTGACAAATTAAGTGATTAAAATAATATACACAGTATAATAATTTACAGATTAATCTCTCAAGAGATTATCAGAGCAAAATGTGTGCAAGTCAGGAATCACACCCACACTACAGTAGTGTAGTGTCACGACTCAACCTGAGTACTTACTTAAACAGTGGGAGTAAACCAGAATCTTCAAAGGAAAAAAAAATCTTACTGACAGAAAAAAAAAAATTTCATATCAATAAATTACATTAATTATTATAAAGAGCTCTTCACAAACTTGCTTTTTGTAATTGTGGGCTAGCCTGTTTTTTTTTAATAATAAAAATAAAGAGTCTAATTTAATAATAAATGGTTACAGCTTGATAAAATTAACCTCATAACTTAATATCCAATTTTTGTACTGCAGTCTGAAAAGACATTTGTAAATTCATTAGCTATCTTGAGTTGTGTGTTCTTTTACTTGTTCTGTAATGGGAATGGTGTTATTGGCATGTGGGATTACAATTTTCCTTTACATGTTCAAATTATGTAACAGAAATATGAACTTAACTAACTGATCATATCTGTCCCTTTTCTGCTAAGGACTATTAGAGGCATCTTTCATGTCACAAAAATAATCAATTAATAAATAGAATGCTGATGTCTGGTGTGTCTTGATTGGCATCAGATCATTGAGATGCCATCTGACATTATCATCTTCTGATAGAATACAGCCATATAGATTTAGACTGTATATAAATAATGTGAGATATGGCCGGCCAGTCATCCCGGCCAATACCCCCAGGCCGCCAGATGGAGCCATCCCTGCATAATGGAGGGGCCCCAAATTCCAGCAGGGACTCATGGGAATTGGAGTCATCCAGTGCAACCCTGCTGGATAATGTGGGGGCCACCAGGAGACGCTGCAGGGAGGCCCAGAGACATTGGTTTTCACTACAATCTGGAAGTACGTCATAGTCACAAGGACAGAAGGACCGACGTACTTCCGGGATGAAGAAAAGAGGACTTTATATCTAACCTGGAAGGATTGTAGTGAAAACCAATGTCTCTGGACCTCCCTGCAGCGTCTCCTGGGCTGAGGGATGAAACACTTCTGGGTTAAGCAGTATAAAGGATTCTGAGAAATCCCAGACGAATGAGCTGAGCTGGGTGGAAGAATGGCAATCGTCTGGGAGAGAGGAGGATTATTGATTATTGTGAATTGTGTTTATTTATATGAGTATTGTGAAGAGGAGGGTGCTTTGTGCACATTATTATTATAATAAATTCATAATTTGGACTTTTATCTGTTGTCTGACATATTGTCTGAGGGTTCAAGGGAGCGATAGCGCCCCAATCTGTTACAATAAAAATTGAGAGCAACCACCAGGAAAAATCCCAACTATGATACACATAAATGGAAACAGCATTAGTTCAAGTTTAGAATCAAATATCTTTAAGTGAAAAAGGAAAGCGGCAACAACACACAGAGAACAGAATACACTCACTGTACGACTTGACCTGCACACTGCACACTGCTGTCCGTGAGGCCAGTGCACACTTAGAAAACAACTGTCTACATATAAACTTGTTCTTTTTGCACCAGCATTCTGATCTTCTTCAAACAGAAACTACAAATTCACTATTAAAAAAAATGACAGTTATTGTAGCACTAGTGATATCCCAGTGTTCTGACTTCAAATGGGAAAAGGCTTGAGGCCCTGGAAATTGAGCAAAAACATGGGCCTGAACCCTAACTTGCTCTCACCCCAGGGAAACTTCAGCCTACTAGGCCCCAGAGAATAGACTTGTTTACATGCAACACAATAACCCAGTTATTCACTGAGACCTAGTTTCTAAAATGCCATGTAAACTCTTTTTCAGTTTAGAGAAATTGGGTTATTGGCCTCTGAGAAGCCAGGTTATCAAAGGTAGATTTTTGCACAAATAATAATCCACATATGTGGTGTCACACATGTGTGATTGGGAGGCAACTAGATGGCCTGAATAATAAATACCATGCCAGACCAGGGGGTGGCAAGCTGCACTAACTTTCTGCTCCTCCACTGCAGACAATCTCCGGGAAATCCCACTAGGTGCTGGCGCCTTTGATGACGTTACTTCTGGTATTGGTGCAATCAATGACGTCACTTCTGGCACCAGGTGCCATGGATGATGGCACCTCCGGTCCTGAAGATGTCACTTCCAGTTCTGGTGCTATGGATGATTTCACTTCCGGTCTCACTGACATCACTTCCAGTTCCTCCAGATGACATCACTTCCTCTCGCGACCTTTAACGCTGCCATCTTATCATACCAAAGTCATTTCTGTTTTGGACTTCAACCTGAACAAAACTCACCTAAATTATCCTTTTGCAGCCAGGGCACAATATATGGGTGGCTGCCCCAAACCTTGTTTGATGTACTTGTGTCTTTTGTTACAGTGGCCATGTAAACCTTGAAATGTTAAGAATTTTGTAGTTCGCTGTCCATTGCGCTTTGTCAACCAGGGCATATGGAAGAGTCCACAAAGTACATTTCTAGAGGCAAATCACATTTGGGCAATCACATTATTCCACCTACTATCTGAAATAATTTCTCTCTGTATTTCAGAAATCACAAAATTTATACTGATGAGCTGAACGTACAGCGCTAAACTAAGCAACACCATCTTGAGTGCAGAGTAACATGTTAAAAATAACATGGATTGCATTGTCCGATTACTTTTTAAAGCACTTAACTTACCAGAATACATATCTTATTGAATAAAAAATACAGCATTATTATTATTCCAACAGCCATTTGTAGGCCTCTATTGCCGAGACAAATGGAAAAGAATTTGCTACATCAATCCAGTAAAAGAAACATATATATATATATATATATATATATATATATATATATATATATATATATATATATATATATATATTTATACAGTACAATGCAAGAAACTGGTCACAGGCGTCATGCTTTTTTTCAGGTTGACAGTGGCCAATGATGACATCTAACTCTTTTTTGTGCAGTTTAATGACTCAGTGTAATGTTGATAAAGAAGAATGTCAAAACTGCTTATACGTGTGCATATACATGCACTGATTGAGAAACTTGTAAAGTGTTCAGATACATCTTAAAATATAAAAATGTTTTACTATTAAGTTAAAATGTATGGATGTAAGATACATAGATTCAAAACAATGTCCTTTCTAATAGAAGGTTTGATTAACAAAAGACAGGAAAAATCGAAAGGGCAAAAAAAGAAAGAAAAGAGGCAAAGGAGTTGCCAGTAAAGAAATCCAAAAGACAAAAGCCCCAAAACAAAATTCTTATTAAAAATCCTTAGATAGAGGCAAAAAGAATTGTCAAAACAGTAAATCCAAACAAACAGTAATATTCACAACACTGCACCAAAGTGCATTCAATGAACTGTAAGAAACTTGGCTTCCCAGCTTAGTTTAAATGCTGGTGGTGGTTTCTTGGTTGTCCACCCAAAAATGAAGGAACATAAGACAAGCCATTAGAAACTAAACGATAAATAAATAAAATAAATCATACAGAATACATAATTCAACAAAAATAAATACCAATGTCAACAAATGATGGCAATAAAAATAGAACAAAAAAGATGTACAAAACAAATTTAAATTTAAGCCATATATACATAACACTACAGATCATGACCTCAGATACAATATCCCCAAGTAATGGGTCCCTGTGTGGTGGCAATAAAAATGCAAAATGGCGGTGAACATGAAAAACAACATATCAGCATGTCATTACATAATAGATCTTAAAAATAAACTATTTCCACAAAATAATTAAGGAAAAAATCTTGGAAGGGAAGAAAAAAAATTATCATCATCTTCATCTTCTTTCGGCTGGTCCCATTAGGGATCACCACAGTGGTTAATCTTGTTTTATACCTTCTGTCTCTCCATCTTGCTCTGTTACACCCACCACTTGCATGTCATCTCACCCACATCCATAAACGTTCTCTTAGGCCTTCCTCTTCCTAGCAGCACTATCCTTAGAATCCTTCTCCCAATATATTCAGCATCTCTCTCTACACATGTCCAAAAACAGCACAATCTCACCTCTCTGACTTTGTCTCCCAACCGGTCCAACTTGAGCTGACCCTCGAATGTTCTCATTTCTAATCCTATCCATCCTTGTCACACCCAATGCAAATCTTAGCATCCCGAAGAAGAAAAAAGAAAATAAAAGTTAAAAAACCTCGATACAATACAATACAATACAATACAGTTTATTTTTGTATAGCCCAAAATCACACAGGAAGTGCGCGAATGGGCTTTTAACAGGCCTGCTTTGACAGCCCCCCAGCCTTGACTCTCTGAGAAGACAAGGAAAAACTCCCAAAAAAACCTTGTGGAAAATGGAAGAAACCTCTGGAAGGCAGTTCAAAGAGAGACCCCTTTCCAGGTAGGTTGGGCGTGCAGTGGGTGTCAAAAGTAGGGGGTCAATACAATACAATACACAGAACAGAACAATTCCTTAATACAGCATAATAATAAAATTTTGAAAGTACGGTTTAACAGTAGATGATATGACATAATTAGGTTTGGATATTTTTAGAGTCCTGGAGACTCATCAATCTAGCTGCCTCCCATTTGGCCATGCCACGGCTGAAACGTTGTCTCATGAAAGGACCCTCTTTCCCATGATTCCGTGATCCTCCATCAGGGATGACTTTACCATAGGCAGGCAAACAAACTGGTAGGGCCGTGGCACCAATGCACATTTGGGTACCGAGAAAAGAAACAGAATAGGTGAGGGTTAGTATTCAAATATAATTATCATGTTATTTATGTTATAGTGCTAATGACTAACAACAGAGATGCAGTATGTACAGTTAATCAGCAGCTCTAGTCAGGATATGCTAAACTGATAGGTGAGTCTTCAGCCGGATTTAAGGCTGAGACTGAAGGGGCATCTTACGGAAGCAGGAAGACCATTCCACAGTTTAGGGCCCTGTAACTAAAAAGCTCGACCTCCCACTGTTATTTTTTATCCTTGGAATCCTAAGCAGACCGCATCTTGAGATCTTAATGTGCGCTCAGGTTTGTAAGTCATGATAAGTTCAGACAAGTAAGCCGGACCTTGGCCATTTAACGCTTTTATATGTTAAAAGGAGGATTTTGAAATCTGCCCTGAACTTAACTTAGCCAGTGTAAAGATTTAAGAACTGGGGTTATGTGTTCATATTTTCTTGTTCTTGTAATAATTTTGCAGCGGCATTTTGGATTAACTGGAGGCTGTATAGAGAACAGTTTGAACAGCCAGTGAACACCGCATTGCAGTAGTCAATCCTACTAGAGATAAATGATGATTAATCTCTCACAATCCTGTTTATTTAGAAAGCTTAATTTCCTAACATTTTAAGATGGAAAAAATGTTTTGGACGACTTTGTAATATGCGCTTTTAAATGACATGCTAGAGTCAAAGATAACACCTAGATTGCGGGCTGATTCAGTGAAATTAATTGGGATTCCAACTGAGTTAAATGACGACAAAATATTGCTGTGATCAGCGCCATTCCCTCCAACAATTAACATCTCTGTTTTATCTGTATTTAAAGACAAGTAGTTCTCATTCATCCACTCCTTTAATTCACTAACACAACTAATTAAAGACAATATTGGAAAAACTTCATTTGATTTAAATGAAAGGTATAACTGGGTGTCATCTGCATACGAGTGAAAATTAACATTATGTTTCCTAATGAGAGATCCCAGTGGAAGCATGTAAAGTGAAAACAGTAAAGGTCCCAGTACTGAGCCCTCAAGGGACAATCCATATTGAACTTCTGTGTATAATGATGGAGTACTGTCTGCACATTTCTGTACATCTGGAATCGATTTGATAAATAAGAATTGAACAAGCGAGCACAGGGCCTGTAAGCCAACATCGTTTCTACCTGTGCAGTAAAATAGAATGGTCAATGGTGTCAAACGCTGCACCTAAGTCCAACAACATACTCAAGTGGAATTTCCTTCATCAGAGGATATCAGAATGTCATTTACAACCGTGTTAGTGCGTTTCTGTACTATGACCAGTCAAAGCCAGACTGGAATTTCTCAAATAGATTGTAACGCGTAAGGTGTGACTGAAGCTGATCTGGCGACTTACTTTCTCTAGTATTTTAGAGAGAAATGGTAAATTTGAAATAGGCCTATAGTTATTTAGTATGTGTGGTCAGGTCTGACTTTTAAGTAAAGGTTTAATGACTGACACTTTTAGTGCATCCAGATGCGTGCCATGCAGTAATGAACTATTGATAACGCAGTTAGAATAGGCGCTGCAAGAACATCCATTGCACTTTTACTAGTTTGTTGGCACCGATCTAGGGAACAAGTAGTGGGCTTACTTTAGTAATTAAAGTTAAGACTTCCTGGTGATTTACAGGATTAAAATTATTAAAGTGCTGAATGCAATGTGCGACAGGGTCTGCTAAGATAGTATTTGGTTTGTACTGTGATGCTGAGATCTGGGATCTTATATTTTTAATTTTCTCATTGAAGAAGTTCATAAAGTTCGTACTGCTAATACCTGTTGGTATTTTGCACTGTTGATCTGAATTCCCATTTGTTAATTTAGCCACTGCTCTAAAAAGTACCCTAGGATTTTATTATTGCTATCTATTAATGTAGAATAGTATTCTGAGCGAGCTTTAAAGAGGGCCTTTTAATATTTATATACACTGTCTGTCCATGCAATTTTAAAGACATGTAGCTTTGTTGTTCTCCATCTGCGCTCCAGTTTTCGACACTCTAATTTAAGAGCTCAGTATTTTCATTAAACAGGAGAGTTTCTTATGCTTTGATCACTTTTGTTTTAGGGCACTGTGTCCAGAGCATTCTCAAGGTCACATTATAATGCGATATTAGCTGATCTAAATTGTTTTCCACGTACATTTGATGTTAACTGATCTAAATGGTTTTCCACAATTACACTCGACTTACTCAATATCTATAAATTTTGAAGCAGAATTACAATCTAGATGTCGACTGTCTTTGTTTTAATCTGCGAAATGCGCTGCATGGGCAGAACTAAATCAAACGTAATTAAGAAGTGATCGAAAATAACTACATTTAATGGAGTAATATTTAAATTTTGAATTTCAACTTTGTAAGTTATAATTAAATCTAATGTATGGTTATGATTATGAGTTGGACCTTTGACAATCTGACAAAATCCTACTGAATTTAACAAATAAGTAAAACATTTGCTAAAAGTGTCAGTTTCCACATCAATGTGTACATTAAAATCCCCATCAGAACTACGTGATCATAATTTATGCCAAATCAGACAGAAGGTTGCTAAATTCAGTCATGAACAATGAATATGGCCCTGTGCTAGACTAGCACTATAATTGTGTTGGAATCTGTTTTAATATTTAAAATGAATGCCTCAAAGGATGTAAAGTTGCCTAAATTCTTAGGAGTGATTTGCAATTTGTTACAATGAATTATTCCAAGGCCTCCTCCTCGACCAGAATCTCTAGAGTTATGAAGGAACGAGTATCCATCTGCTACCTCAGCTAGGGAACAGTGTCATATTTACTAAGCCGGTTTCAGTGCAAGAGACAGATCAGATTTTGTATTAATATGTATCATTTACCAAAAACAGCTTTAGTGCCAAGAGAGCTAATGTTCAATAAACAGCATTTAAAACTGCATGGTTCTTTCTGAACTGCTGATATATTTTTGTTTTAATTTGAATTAAATTTCTATTACAGATGCCCTGGTGGAGTGTCTGTTTTATCCCTTGGTCTAATATGCACCTTATTTTTGGTTATCAATTAATTTATGGTTTGTATCAAGACTAAATTTACTAGATGCCCCACAACAGGGATTATGGGTAACAGCTTCAGGAAAATAACAGGTGGGATAAACAACAGCCTGTGATTTAAGATCACATGACTGCGGCCTGGATGGTGCTCTAATCAGTCCAACCAGGCAGTTTTCTGCCATATTTTGGGATAATACATGCAAGATCCTCCAGTTAGGATGAAGACCATCTCTTCTGAAAAATCCAGGCCTTTCAAAAATCATCCCAATTGTTCACAAATGCTATGCTTTATTTGCCACCAGGTTTCTAGCCAGCAGTGAAAGAATGCAATCTGCCTAAATCACATCCTCTATATAATCTTGTAAGGGACCAGATACAATTAAATTCTACATTTGTTTTAGCTTTGGTGCGAAGATGAGTTCGCTTTAATACCTCAGATTGCTGTAAATAATCATTAGTGCCGACATGCGCAATAAGGTAGATACTTCTAATGCGGCAACACGGTCCAATCGCGCCTTTATGCCAGAAATCTTGGCCCTGCAGGCACTTAACATTAATCGCTGGTTTAACATAGTTTGGAATTCCTAAATTCGCACTATGGAATCGACTATTCATGAGTACTTTATTATTCTCAGTTTTCCACTGGAGCTGCGGAGAGCTGTGAACCTGTTCTGGGTCCGACTGGTGACCTGGGTGCTGGGGACTAAATTTATGGATCGTAGACCCCGTCTTACTGTTACCCACTCCCTGTGCTGAATTGGTGCTGCTGATTTTGGCCTCGCACTGACTACAGTGGGACCTGGAGAAGACTAAGCTTCAATCAGATGTAGCCGAATTGTCTAAACAAACTGAGTCGATCCAATTTTCGGTTTGCTAATCGCTATCAGATTCCTAACGCGTCCTCCAATTCGTAGTATTTTCCCGACCAACTCTAAATTAACTAAACATTTTTGGCAGGTGAAGCTATCTGCACGTCGGCGGAAAACCTGAGCTGTACATACTGCAGGACACACAACATAAACGTGCCCTCGATGGGCAGAGGCAGATAGAACTTACATTAAATGTTGAAGTCATCTTTGCCGTTTTATAGGTGCTTTGCGCTTTCTCGTGTTCAGTGAATCACCGCGCTTTAAGTTTCCACCACCCGCTGAGCGATCGATTTAATTTCTCACCGCGTTATTTTCTACTGGTCAGCGCGGCTTTACTCAGGTAAAGTTTTATAAAAATTGAATTAGAACAGTCGAGCGGCGGAAGCAGAGCGATCCGCTCTCTGCTTCGCTCGCCATCTGTTCTTAATTCATTTTCTTTATAAAACCTGATTGCTTTGTATGGATTGCAATAAAATTAATAAAAAAAAAAATAAAATAATAAAAAACCTCACAAAATATAAAAGACATAAAATCGCAACATCAGGTAATTCATCATACAGCTACCATCTGACATTCATTTACATGAGCCTGGCTATCAAGAGCCGAACATCACTAGCACTTGTCTGGTTTTGCTATAAATTTGATCTTTTTTTTATACATTTGTCATACAATCCTTTCTAGGGATCAGTTATTTTGGTTTAAATTGATCCCATGTATCATGTACTGCTTTCACTTGATTTTACATTATTTATTTGTTTTTATCATTATGACTATAACATAATTTTGTGGCCATTTTGTCAGCCTTGATTACTATTAACATCACATTTTTTGTGTTTTTCTGATGTATTCCCATCCTACATGCTTGTCATGGCATTTAAACTATTTCAAGAATAAACCTTCCATATGTGTGTTCAGTTTATTTTGGTGAGGGATCTTTTGAGGATTAGTTTAGTTGAGGAATTTTGCTTTGCCCTTAAAAACTACTCAAGGCTATAAATTTCTCTTTCCCCTAAATACTAAATACTCAGTTTGCTGGTTATGTGAGTCTCTCGTGATTGCTGGCAACTGCCCGTTTCTGACTTTGGCAGTGCCTAGCCCTTTTTGTCTCATAACACTTCCACTGCAAAGAATTCAGGCACAGACATTGTTTAAGTCTGTTCCTGTCAAGAAGCCTATTTGTTCATTCACCTTACATGCTGCACATACAGTATCATTTTATATAAACATGTCTTTTTTTGCATGTGTGATTTATTTTTATTTTGGTGATGTCATTGCACTGCTATTTTGTTTTATTTGTTTTGTTTATTGCTGTGTTTCTTACAGCTGTGCTATAATGTTGATATGGTCAATGCCATTGTGATGCGTGATGTCATTGATTGGTATGGAATCAGAATGTCCGGTATCCTAACTTTTGGAGAACCTCAATACAAGAACTTCATTGTATTCATGCATATTTTTGTTGGGGAATTCTAAATAGTTTAGTTTTCAACTTTGATCTGTAATTTTGTCTTTTGTTTCTTGTTTGTTTGTTTCTACAATGCCTA
Source organism: Polypterus senegalus (assembly GCF_016835505.1). Classification (NCBI taxonomy): domain Eukaryota; kingdom Metazoa; phylum Chordata; class Cladistia; order Polypteriformes; family Polypteridae; genus Polypterus; species Polypterus senegalus. The sequence continues at coordinate 10,595 of NW_024385695.1, forward strand.
TTTGTGAACAACTCTGGCATGCTTCTGACCACAATTATGTCTTCTCATTAACAAAGACATTCAGGTAATCTCTCTTTCATTTCCTGACTGCCAAAAAATAATGCTTTGTATTGTTACTTTTCTGCATGAAACAACATTTCCAAAAAGGCTTTTATTTGCTCATTATTTATGC
>NW_024385696.1:0-31771 GCF_016835505.1 Polypterus senegalus
TTTTCATTGACTTTTACACTTATTTTGTGTCTTCTGTACGGGCCCCTCATCAGGAAAGTAAAAACAACCGGCGTCCGTGGGAAAGGTGTATACTGAAACTGATCACTTCTGTATACACTGTTTCGCCGAAAGGTTATGGGCAAGGCGCTCAATTAGTATTATAGGAAGGTTTCACCCTCAGTTTTTGAAGCTCAACCGGGGGAATGTGCACCCGCCGGTACTTGATAAGGTTAACGAGTTGATCCTCTGCGAGACGACATGGGGGCTCCTCAGTCTACTGGTTTCTAGGATGATAGCTCTGGTCTTTGAAGCACAAGTTTGTGTCTTTTGATATTACTAAGCATATACTTGTTTCATAATCTATCCATGCATTATACTGCATTATATGTATTTAATGTTATAATTGAATAAGTAAATTTTATTGAAGTATCGGACCTCTTCTCGAATTTCCTATTATTCTAAAGAACCCCTTGAACCTTTTTTCCCAAATCAAAACACTGCCAAAGGAGATCCTAGGCTGCTGGGCTCTTAATCTTGTACGATGGCTGACCCTGCGCCTGAGGCCAGGGGGTAGTCGAGTTCTGTCGCCGGGGCAGTGCTTCAATTTGACGAGATCTGAATATGTTAACCATTTAAATAAAAAATTTAAAAATGCCCCATAGAGAAAAATTAAGATAAATTTGCATAGATTTATTCATATATGAGAAATAGCAAACATTTTCACATATAATTATTTATAAGCATCAACTAGAAAAGAATATAATATAGATGACTGAAAACCATGTTCTGATTTTTAGTGCAATACAATTACAGCGACAACCAGAACCAGTGTAGTGTACAAGTGATAGGTGTGGATGTTTTTGTGCAGAGCAAGAACGCATTCGGATTGATAGTAAACGAAATTATAAATTGTAAATTAGTTGTTTATCTTCCTATTATTATCAGTTAATGTTTTATTTTTTATTGCCTCATAAGTTTCAACTGCTTGTCTGATGCGCCCCAGAAGGACAGTCTGAAAATTATTCTTGAAATATTTGTGGAAAAAAAAACTTTATCTTTCACGAGTGATATTTTTCCAAATCCTGCGTTACACAGAATTGTACCGGCCTTTGGCCAATAATGCCGCCCCAAAATTGTGCCAGCCAGGGCAGACCGCCCCCCCTACCTATGCCACTATCTTACGGTTGTATTTGAAAACAACAAATTCCTGATGCAAGAAATTGGTACAGAAAAAAAAAAAACAGCAACAAACAGTGTTAGGGGGTAACATTCCCCAGGGGTCGTTTCAATGTGTACATAAATAAAGGGCAACTGCAAGACAAGTGAAGGACAAGACAATAAATGGTAAATGAGCAGACTGTAATAGATTGAAATAAATAGTAAATAATACAAAAAAAAAAAACACACAAAGAATAGCAACAAATGTACTACACGTAAATGAGATACTAGGAGCAGATCATGCAGGATAGAGTTCGTGTCCAGACAGCCATGGGGTAGATATGACGGCAGAACTCGATGGATACTATGGGACCTTCTAGCAGATGGAAAGGAGACAAAGAAACCATGAGAAGGGTGGGAGTGAGGGGTCTTACACGATGTTGTAGGCTTTGCAGAAGCAACGCTTTATAAAGAGATCTTTAAATGGAGGGTGAGAGGTCTCAGTGATCTTTCTGCTGTGTGCACGATCTGTTGAGGACTTTGCAGTCACATTCATAAACCAGACAGTGATGCAGATTTCTGAGCATAATTTCACTGTCTTGACAAAATGTCTTTGATGAATCAGTGTGCCTCATTTATATATATATAAAAAAAAAAATGGTCTACTAGGAGATAGTTGTTTCATGAAGGTGGACAGACATGATACAGTAGGTGCCCACATTTTACACTGAATGCACACAAATGCGCTTAAACAAACGCAAATCAGAACTCAACAACAACATAAAACTATATATGAAAGGCGCTCATTTTCCAAAAAAATCACCAGCACAAACCCTGCAACCCAACAACATCCTTTGGTGCGACACCACAGCAGGTGGTTCTCCAGCTGCAGGAGAGGATCGAGAGTAAATATGAAGCCCTCATCTCGAGTGCAAGCAGAGGGGATGGAGTGCCTGATGTTCCAGTGAAAGTCAGCTGAGGGGTTCCCAGGGAGTTCACTCAAGTAAGCGAGTGTCTTTAGGGCTTAGAGGTCCAGCTGGTAGAGGACAACAGCAAGCAGATGGATAACAGCATTCAGGTGGCTTTGGGTTAGAAGAATAGAGTAATGAAGAAGAGAGCCAAGTGGTAATTAGATTAGAGGGACATGAGGTAGATCTAGGCCACTGGTCTACTGTAAGGCTCAAGTCACCAAACATCAGGGTTATAAGTGGGCTCCTCCTTTCACTGGCTATGACGACTGACAAGACTGGTGCAAGTGCTACAATTGGTCTTTGACATGGTCAAGATGAAAGGTTCTATTAAACAAAGGCGGTTTACAAAATTAAATGTATGAAATGCAAAGGGCTGTGTCTGTCACGCCTTTACTCACAAACTACTGGTGCTAGGATCTGATCTTGGTGTTAATCCTAAGCTTATGATGCGATAAGTGCTGAAGCAGCAAGAAAGTTGGAGTCGCACCTCCACACGGTTATCAGGGTTGGCAAACTGCTCGAGGGCTGACATGGCAGAAAGGAAAGAACATCTGCTAAGTGTGAAGGCACTGCCAAGTCCGCCACGGGAAGAGAGGAGGAGAAGAGCAGCACCATCTGCCGATCATCAAGGGTGGGATACTGAATGCAGATAACAAAGGTGGTGCTGGTACAAACTGTTCAGGTCCTCAGGGCAACGTGGAGACTAGGATGGCAAAATACAGTGCTAGACACCATGATGGCACGAAGAAGAACAAGTGGCAAGATCTACTGAACATCAACCCAAACGCAGCGACATGAGACGAGAAGACACCGGGACACGGAGTAAAGCGAGAGGTGATCCTGAATACAGAGCCATAGAGCAGCTGACTAATATTATAGGCCATCAGCACGCCGGACACAAACTGCAAAGGTCTCGTAGTCCGTCACACGCTTACTCACAGAGTACTGGGGCTAGAACCTTGATCTTGGGGGTCAATCAGAATCTTATGATCTGACATATTCTGAAATTAAACAATCTGAGGTGGTGGTCTCTTGTAAAACTTACATCACCCTACCACCAATGACGAGCTGAAACAAAACTGTCTCACCAGAATGGAAGAGCTCCACTGGTTTCTTCATGAAGGACCTTTAGCAGGTCACACGGAATTAGCAGGATGAGTGTGGACATCATGGAGTCAGAAACTTAACGATATGCTTGCTCCAAACCTGACATTTATTATAGATGAGCAGATTATTTGGAAATGGAACTTGGCAAACTGGAATTAGGACATTATGTATGTCTAAGGTGCCGTGCTTGTTGTTATGCATTTAAGGAGGACATCTATTTATTTAAGGGCCAGCTTAGCATCAACGTGCCCATGGGCAAACCCTCACATGGAAAGGAATTTCAACTCCAATACATAAACGCACCTTAACCAAAAATAAATAAAATGTCTTAACTCACCTACAGGAAATGTGTGGAGTCACCTAAAGAGGGCGCTGTGCACAGGAGGTCCCTGAGCTCTTTGGTTGTGAACTCCTCCATAATTAAAGAATGGGAGCAAAACCCAGGAATACTAAAGTGATAGAATAGAGACTTGCTGGTGTAATCAAAGGAAAATGGCAATCGAGGCAAGGGGTTAAATTTTAGGTTTTCCTAATAGCTTGTCTGAGCATACATGTGCCCGAGGATCACCACCAAGCTCTTCCCAGGTTTTGTGATATCATCTCGTGCTGGAGAGGGGCACTGCGCCAACTGCCTGGTCTTTATTTTCCTCCACAGTCCCAAGAAACTTCCCAGTGAGGGTCAACTGAACCGCCCTCTGGACTCAGGGCTCAAGGACACCACCCTGATGGAGGCTCCATTTATCAGTAACCCGACACCCCATTAACGCGGGCTCATTACTTTTGTTGTAACTCCATCAGTGTTATTTTTGGTTTAAGCCTCTAGTAAATGGGAAGGCCATGTTGGCAACCAATAAAAATTCTCAAATTATCACCAGACGACTGCAAGTTACTCGTGATATTGTTACATTTGAATACTGCTTTTAACAAAACTCTTAATGGAGGTGACAAAGTGATCATTGACATTCAGGCTTTACTTCCACAAAAGCTGATGTGTGTGTCACTTTTTGTCTCCCCTGTATGTTCACCTTAATCTCCACTCACCTTCTCCGGCTGATCTGCAGATGGTGACCGCCTCCAGTGTTCTCCTTGATGTTTCATCACTTTTTCTGTATCTGAACTCAATAGCAGACTTCACGCTGACAGAATGTCCCTGAACAGGACAGTTTACTCTGAAGGCAGACTAATTCACTTTCACTCCATTTTAATCCGAGGCAAACCGAGGCACTGTGACTGAAAGTCGCCTTCCTCCTGACTCGCTTCTGCATGTCACGGATGACAGCTTCTCCTCGGCTCTTCCTTAATGCCCACTGCCCGTTCACAATCCTCTTCTTAACGCAGGGACTCTCCTGCGGTGTGGTGACATGTCCCCACCACAGTCCTCTTCCTTACTTTACTGCCCTCTCTGGGAGGAATTCTGTCGGCCTGGCAAGTCTCCTCCACACATTCATGTCAGGTACAAGAAGTGGCAGGCTCATCTTCCTCCTCTCTATGGAAAGAAAATATTGCAGTTTTAAAACAAGCGAAAAATAAAAAGCCTGAACAACAACATTTATTTATATAGCACATTTTCATACAAAAAAAAAACCTATGTGGCAAAAGTGCAGCAATAAGGGGGGTACAGGAACAGTGGTGGGTAAAGTAAAGGAAGATCTGAGGGAAGAGAGTCTGGCTGGGGAGAAGGTGCAGGATTGAGCTGCACGGAGAGGCTATCACACAAAAGACTCATCACTTTTTCACAAAATCAACCAGACATTAAAAGAATGAAGCAAAAGTAGGCAGGTGAAACACGGAAAGTGAAATGAACATTCAGGAATTACTATAAAGCAAGAAAATTCAAAAGAAAGAAAAGTTCTGACTTGGCTAACTGTTTCAGTGCAAAGAATCTGTTCTGTCACAATAAATTCAACTCTTTAACGAGCTCATCGCGTTTCAATTAAAACAGTAGCCTTTGCTTTTTTTTTTTGAAACACTTTGTTTATTGGGACGGGACATCTTCCTATACTTTCTGAAGTGGTCACTTTTTCTTTGATGATCGCTTTAGTGCTTTCTGTCTTGAGGAAAGAGCAAGTCGGTTTTCAATGTTAAACTGTTTCACTACAGGCCTTCCGACAGCGGTTTTCTTATCATTCAGATGGCTTATCGTATATTGTGCCACACTGTCACCTTATTTGATCACCTCCACTGTATCTCATCATGTAAAACTGAAGCATTTTTAACAACATCTTCAAAATCAATTGTCTTACTTTACTGAATTGTGCCACTTATATGGCTGTAGAATATTTGATATTGCATTAAACAATTATGCTTAGTGTTGGCATTTAATGCCAGCAGTGTATAAACAACAGTTCTTGTGGTAGATTTCACAAAGAGCCCTTACTGCTCTACAACAGTGTAAGAAAGGAATGAGTGAACTTATACTCTATTGTGATCAAAAACACTGTACACCAGAGTTAGTTCTGAAGGGAGTTAAATTTAACTCTTTATTGAGTTGAACTTTTTCAGACTTTTGACTTTTTCCCAGAGTTGAATGATCTGGCACTTTTGAAAGTGTTAAATTAACTCTGTAAAGATTGGGACACAATAAACACCAGCATAGTGTTACGTTTTACTCTCATCGTTGATTTAACACTGCAACATTTGCGTGCAGGAATGGCTAGTGTGCCCCTCCACGGGTGGTCCAGATCTAATTCTGCAGATCCAGATCGTCTGGATGACTTTGATTCACGGGGCGACTCAGTTCGCATGAAGACAATTCTTCATGTCGTCAGTTCGCACTACTTCTCGATTGTCCGGTGATTTACTATGTAATAAACTTAAGTTATAGCATAATGAAAATTGCATAATTAGATCTGGACCACCTAGATTATGCCTGCTATAAAAAAAATGCTATTTTTTTTCGCTTTTACTCAATTTCGTCTCGCTTTAGTTGCTCCATATCGCCAGTTCTTATTTTTATTTAGTTTTAGTTTCTCCGCCTGCTTTGACTTCAGGTCCGGCTTGTGAACGAGTTTAGTTCTAGTTCTTGCAGAAAAGATCACTGCTGGTTGTCCCTCCCGAGAAGAGCAGGCAGATTCATCACCTTGAGAAAATGAAGACTCTCAATCGCATCATCAAAAGACTGAATTATTGATGCAGCATACCGAGATTAAGAACTTTTGGCAGGACAACCTCATGGTTTGTTTAAAAGACTGTGCTATACTGTGATGTGTAATCAGTTAATTTTAAATCTCTTATAAAAATAAAATAATTCTTGTTTTGACTCATCATTCATGCATTCCTAAAAATAACTAATAATCGGGCCGATTCACGCTGGGGCAATGCCCCTTAAACAAACCTCCTGCCCCTTAAATCAAACTCTTTAGAGGTTGACAAAGAAAAAATAAATTACCCACAAACTGAATATGGACAAGATTTACTACAGTAGCTGAAAAATCCACTGGAAAAGGCACAAATGACATGATAGGTTTCACCTCTTGTTCTCTCTTTCCTCCTTGCTTTGTTTGCCTGCAGCTCACACAGCACTCGGCAGAGATCCCCCACTCACCCTCCCCCCAGCTAAACATCCAATCACTGTTAGTATGCAAATGACCCGTGTCAGGTTTCTCAGTAGGCAGGGCAGAGTAAAATGAGCTGCGCAACGCAAGAGGCTTTGAGGAAGCAGCAAATCTCTGTCATCAATCACAGCGACTCGTGAAATAATTAACAACAACTAAAAATCATCTATATTTGTACAGTCAATGGGGACTAGTCCAGTGTTCTTCTCGCAGTTTCAGTCTGGTAGAGAAGTGTTCTTTCTCGATCCCACAAGCACCACTGTGAGCCTGTCTGCTGGAGGACCCGTGGTCTCGTCTGTCAGACCCGACACAAAGCCTCGCCTCAGTTTTCCCAACTCTGCACTCAACAGTTTTCTTGTTTCATATACTGATGTAATCACAGCGATTTTAGTAAAGACTTTTCACTTTCCACCCCAGCTTCCGCAGCTCACAAAGGGAAAGTTAATGCTGTGAGATGCATCCTTTTTCCCAAGTTTTTAAAAGTGTGGACGCTGCCCCGAGTACCAATAGCAGTAGCAATGATGCTAGCATGTTACTCCTGTGGCATCAACAGGCACTGCTTTCTCCTGTACCTCTGCCAACAATTGCTGCCCCAAAGCAACCCGCCACTACCCAGTGAGTTAAATGGTAAAACCCCACCCCAGCCAATACTGGGTAGTTACCCCAAACGTATTTGGTGGTACAACATTAAGATCATTCAATCTGCCTGGTACCGCACACAACCATGGCTGGAGTACTCTGTTGTGTGGACGATGCTTCTGTTCCCTGTCGGAAATATGGCAGCACTGTTAATGAGAGGGATGTATTTTTCATTTAACGGGTTTTTAAAACTGGAAAGCAGCACTTGATCGATACAAGGGGCTACAGAGGCATGTGTCCAGCCACAACCATGTGCATGCTTCAACCATCTACTGAGCATAAAGCAGAGAGGCCAGAGGGGACTGTGGATTCAATGTTGGTTGGAAAAACACAACTTGAAAAAAAACATTACTAGGGAGAGTACTACTACTGTAAGTATTGGCAGTGCTATAAGGTTTCTCTTGTAAATGAGTTGGGGGTCCGTGGGACTGCAGAAACCTTGAGACATGATGCAGCGGGTAATGATGATGACATTGCTTCAGGTATTTTTCTAAACTGATGGAATATACGTTAGAGAAGGATGAGAAGCTAGCAAGCATTGCTAAGGGTGTCCCATAAATGCAAATGCACATCTAAGGATACCCAAAATGAAATTATCCAAACACTGACTGACATGGTGCTTGGAGAGGTCAGGAAAAATATGAAAGTGCTGATTCTGCAGGGTTTTGCCTCAAAGTGATGGGACCAGGGATAGGTGCAATGGAAAACTTGTTCGATAAAGGGTTTGTCGAAATTCCATGCCAGAGGAGCATCTTATTGGGTTTTTTGACTTGCAACAACTTGATGGAGAGTACATCACCTCTGAGATCCTGTTACACCTTTCTGATGCTGGCCACAGTGCTGACAGTATACTGAGCCAGTTTTTGGATGGGGTTAGAGGTGGGCAAGCTCTGCTCCAAAAGAGGCTTGACAGATATGTCCCATACATCCACTGCTACAACCACCAACTGCACTTAGTGCTTGTGCAGTCCATGCAGAGTGAGTCGTGTGCAAAAAGATTTTTTAGCCTATCTAGTTCACTCTACAACTTTTTTCACCATCACTGTGTGCTCAATAAACACGATGCACCTTGTCTAAAAAGGCTGCTTGAGATCAGATGGACAAGCCACTATGAGGTGAGGTGACAAGGTGCACTGTGGACAATCAAGAACAAATCCTTGTATCCATCTGAGATGCAGAGGATGACGATGTTGCAGTTGACCTGGGACGAGGATCAGGCCTGCTATGCCCAAATTAAGAGGCATCACCCTTTTAGATTGCAAAGTTCCCGTTGGGTGCTTGGTGTCTTGAAAACCAGCAAATGCTATTCTACAGTCTCAGTCAGTTGATCTGTGCAGTGCTTCTGAGGGTATTAGTGCAGCACGGGACTCCTTAAAAAAACATCTGTGAGGATGACTGTTGGGAAGTGTCATCTCCTGATAAGGATAAGTCACATCCAACATAGAGAAGGAGAACAATGAGCAAACACCAGGGTCAAAGTGTTGTGCTCTCAGCTTTTGGGCCATACAGACTGGGACCCTTTCCATTTCCCATCAGTCTCTGAAAAGATCCCTGCTCAGCATCCTTTACAGGGTTATCTAGTCTTGCACCCAAATCTAAGGTTTCTAGATCCCACCCTGTTGGATCTGGCTGTGATGGCTGGCATGTAGCAGATGTTGTAAGTCTGGAAAATGAAGTTCTTGTGGAAACAGATGCTGCTCAAAAAAAGTCCAAAGGAAACAGACCTGTCCACTTTTGTGGAAACTCCTGCAGGGGTACAAGGAAGCCTTCCTGAGTTGCATAAATTGTGTGTAGCAGCCCTGGTCATTGGTGTGTCTTTTAGCATCATGTGAGAGTTCCTTCTCCACTTTGTCACGGGGCCTAACCTCCTATCATCACACCATGTTACATAAAAGAAGGAGGAATTTGGATCTTGGCCCATGAGAAGTCCATAACAAATAACTTGGATATGATGAATTTGGAAGAGTTTTAAAGGAAACAGGAGACTGTTGTTGTAGAGTGGATTGAGGGGGAAAGGGGGGGAGCTGCTCAGGTGAAACAGAGAGTTCAGTTGCTTGAAAACAAACAAGTGAAAACAAGATTAAAAATTCAAATGTTCTGTTCTAAATCTGTTGTGTTCCCACAAATTAGTTTGAGAATTGTAGGAAAGACATGGTGAATTGTTTTTTGTTTTTTTTTAAATTACTATGCCAACCCTTTTTAGTCTTGTAAATATTGGCTATATTGAGAGGTCTTATTTTATTCTTACTTTATTTTGCAAATTTTTTGAGAATTAGGCCATCCAATTATTTTAAATTTTTTGTTGTTGGTTGTAAAGATCTGGATTGATATTTTATTTTATTTTTTTATTCTATTTTTTAATTTTATTTTTTAAGACTTGGTGAATTGATTTTTTTTTTTTTTAAAAACTTGGCCTACCCTTTTTAGTTTTGTTTAAAATTGACAATAGTGAGAAGTGTTATTGTTGGGTTCGAATATATTTGATATAGGCCATCCAATTAAGTAAATGTCATGTTTTTAGTTGTTATAACCGATGAGGAAAATTTTATTTTATTTTTGTGGTTTTATTTTTCAGTTTCCTCCTGCAGGATTGTCACCTTATCGTGGTCAGGGGTTTGCACCTCAGTGACCTAAGAGCTACACCAGCAGAAGCTTAGCCTTCAGGTGGGACACCCAAGTTGGACAGGTCTGAGGTCAGAGGCCTGATGAAGTGCAATCCAATGACATGACAAAAACAGTTATCCAGAGCACCACCACCCCTTTCCAGCCTCCATCGCCACCATGTGCCCCTTCACATTTCTGTCTGCCCCTTAAATATGCCTGTCAGATAATAATTGAAAATTCTGCACAACTAGTCATGTAGGAGAAGACACCAGTTGTGTTCTTTTACACAGTTGTATCACTCAGACAGCAAACAGCTGAAAATCGAGTTCCATCACACAGCCGTTCTTGTGGGAAAATGATTTTTTTCTTTTTTTTCAATACAACCTGTAAAAACCCATCATCGCAGCAGTACTTGCAGCAAGGAAGTAGCTGATGAGCTTTAACAGCCAGGAGCCGGGGTCGCGCCACCATCCGCTCCACTCGGACCGGACACGCACAAGAAAGGGATCATATTTGATGTTTTTTTTGGTACGTTTCATCAAGGAGTTTAGGATTTAATAACTAATGCTGGTCAATCAAATTTGTAGTGTTTCAACAAAAGAAGAAAAGTAACGCATTAAAATGTATATGTAACATTTTTTGTTAATGTATTGTGTAACGTAATATAACAAAGTTACTTTTTTAAAAGGGAACGTTCACCCGCGCAGGTAAAGAACACATAGTAGGCACGCCATAACGGATGAAATAATAAAAAAAACAGTAACGATTGTAATTTATCGACACAGTTAAAAAAAAAAAATTATACAGAGGACCCATGATAAAAACAATCACAGATAACACAACACAGACTTTAAGACATGCAGGCAGCTCCCCGGAAAAAAGAAAGGGAAGGCGATGAAGATAAATGTGCTGCTCGGCTCGGGCCTGACAGTGTAGATAATCCGCCTCATTTTGTGAAGTAAACAGCCCAATTTCTTTGTACTTACCGCCCGCCGTGCCCTTGGCCGATTTGGTTCTTCTTGTAAAGACGCCGCGTACATTCGCTCCGGTAGTTCCGCTCGTAACGTCACACCCCCCTGTCTTGTCCAGTTGGGGCGGAGCGCCAGGAGACTGGCAAGGTTGCTTCTGATTGGTTGTTCTTTCCGCAAAAAAAAAAAAAAAGTGACGTCAACAAGGACGACGGAAACTGAAGTCGTCCTGCCGCCTCTATTGGCCAGTAAAGGGAAGAGACGCCTGCGATCGAGGGCTTGCTGGTGAGTCGTAGGAAGAATCCCATCGACGAATGAAAGACAGAGTGACTGACAGGCGGTAAGTGCTGTATTGAAGTGCGAGTTGGCATTGCCCAGTCATTGTGCACACGAATTGAAGCAGAGGCGATGTCCACCCTTCTGTTTAACGGATACCCTCAAGGGAATCCCTGTGGCCCACTTAATTCTGTGTCTCCGGTTCACTTACGTTATCGAGCTCCATTCTACTCACATCGCCCTGACATCCCGCCAGATCCACCCTCTCGTGTGTATCTCCGATGGCGCTCCATGGTTGGCAAAAGGATGGCCGCGACCACCATTCAAAAATATTGACCACTGCAGTTTGCACCCTTTTTAAAAAACTGATTAACAGGCTGAACGTGCGTTACAGTCCACCGTGCTGTCAGGTGAAGGCAGGGCTGCGCGACTCTTCTGTGAGGACCAACGGATTTTGTTTGAATGGCGGCTACTTTAGGAAGTAGCGACCTCGATATACCGGTTCGATAAAAGAAGACACAGCCAGAGAAAGAAATTATTGCAGAACAGTTTACTCGAAATGGTCTCAGAGAACTCCGAAAGAAAACAAAACGAACTAAGTTTAACTTTTATAAACCTCATTGTTATGGCCCTGGGAGGCAATTTAAAAAAAAAAAAAAGAACAATTCGGTCCCAACACAGAATCCACACTAACTCGGTACTCCTACATAGACATTAAATTACTAGACGGCGCATGACCAGCAGCATCGTACGTCAAAGTCGCCGCCATATTGCGAGTGGCACTGCTGTGGAGTGAAGTAATGTATAAAGATGCCTCACACATGTTCTGCTTGGATTGTACAAACCGCTGTACGCTCCAAACCAGAACACACGCATTACATTTCATTGATACGGCTGAACGATTGTTTTGGTTATATTTGGCCATTAGAAAATCGCTTTATAATCTTAACTTTAGCTACACCAGGCTAAACTAGCAAACCTATGCATTTATGTGCTCAAGTGAGCTCTCCAAACAACGTTTTGTTAAATGTATTTAGTCAGGAACTAGCTGTTAACATTTCTCAAACTTTGAAGGTTTCCTAAAGAAATCCACCTCAGGAAGCAGTGGGAGGTCAGGTAGCCCTTAGACAGGATTTTGAAAAGCTGTCATGTGACATGCCGTGCTAGTTTGGTAACAGATGTTGGTCCGCATCATATGATCAAAGCTACCACTTGCTCACATTAAAAACAAAGGAGGGTTGATGATCCTTCTGAGGGTCCAGTCAAGGTGGTCAAAGTAGCTGAGCATGTTATCCGACAGTCAACATTAGGGCAAGCTGTCAGTGTATCTTTGATCAATCAGTTTGTTCGGGCTGAGATTGGTTCAGATGATGTGCTTTTTTTCTCAAGAAGCACATTGAGGAAACACAGTTTGAAACTGACAACCATCATTTTATGTTCATGTCTTTAGTTGTGTCTGTCTTCACTAACTAAGGCTCTATCTATCTATCTATCTATCTATCTATCTATCTATCTATCTATCTATCTTCTTACCCTGGACTACTCTTTTAGAGTCTTGACATGATATATTATACATTAGATACTGTAAGAGAGAACACAGACATCTGTGACAAGTTGGGTCACCCGTAGGGCAAACTCCATAATGATATCACAAAACCCAAGTCATAAAAATTCGTTTAAAGCCAAAAACATTGCTTCAACACAAGTCTCCAAACAGACGGCCAAGATGGCAGAGCTTCCGTGATCAGGACTTCTGGCAGGAAGAGGCGGCACCTGGCAGGCAGACACCGGAAGTGATATCAAGAGTGTTAAAGCTGTCAATCTGCAAAGAGAGGAGGAGATATAATGCGCCAACAGCCCCCTCTGATGTTCTGGCTGGTAATTGCCCCCTATCTGAGCCTTTTGCTCATTGTGCACATGTGTGATTACTGTATATATAATTAGTAGAAAAGTAGAGTCTATATTATGTAGCCTTATTAATTTATTTTTTTATTATTTATTCATTATTATTATTATTACTATTTTTTCTGTAACTGTTCTTTGACATCTTGAGCTCCATTCTGTGTAAAATGCACAACAGAAATAAATGTTGTTGTTGTGTTTTCGTGATCTTTGGGGGAACTGCCTGGAAGGCTTTGAAGGTGCGGGAATGCATTTTTTTTTTCCTCATTAAGATCATGGAACGTTGGCTTCTGCTATCTGACAGCTCGCTATTGGATGTTTTCCTTATATGGCCTTATATGGAGAGCTTGACTTTGTTTCCCCCTAAGTTGTCATCGTTGAAATTCCATGAATGTGTTTTAAGTTAAATGAATTCATTTGGCAGGTCTAGTGGGCTTTCACGGCAATTTTTACGATTTTTAAACACTAATGGCATCCATCCCCGTAATGGCGCGACTGAGGTTGTCAGAAGTCAGGTCAGTCAGCTATTTACTTTTGAGGATGCAAGCTCACAGTTCAACAGAACAAAGCACTTTGAGATTTATAATTTGGAGAAAGTGGTCTTATAAAATCTGCCAAAGCATTGTGATTGGCTCAGCAGGTAATGGCGTGGTCTCTCAGCTTTTTTAGGATTTGTTTTACCAGTTAGCAGGTGAAGGTCATTGTCTAGTATATTTATGACCCAAAATAGAAAACTGCACTTCAGTACAGCGAGCAAACCCTCATTTCACCTGGCTTGTCTTCTCCTGCACAAGCCATGCAGTCCACCCAGTTAAGCTCCTCTTTCATCAACTTCTGGGACCCCAACAATACAGTATGTTTCAGTCAAGTCCTGAATACTGGTGGTCCATAACTGTTTCTTCCTGCTTATTAGACCATCACTCCACACTTTCAGAGATAATTTGACATGACGGGTGCTGAGGTACTGTCTGCATGCATTAGTCCTCTAAATTGACTTAACATAAACCTTCACTGAGATGGTGTTCTCCAAATTAAAGTGTACTTGTCTGTAGATCTGAATGGTGCCATTTTGATGGGATTAAATCTGGTTCTTTCCACGAGAGGAAGACGAGCTGCCTTTGACCGTCAAACTGAGATGGACGGAAAGAGGAGATGTGCGAGGCTGCCATTAATGTTCTGGAGATAAAGACGGACATATTAAAGAAGAGGACTGTGAATGGGAGCCTGTTCACCTTAAACCGAGAGTCTGGCCATTAAAGTGGAGGAGTGGAAGAGGGTCAGTGGGCATCAAAGAAGAGGCAGAGGAGAGGGTGTCGGGATCGAGGCACAAATGTGAAAGTGAAAAGAGTGTGAGGAAGATGACCTTCATCACGGTGTCAAGATGGAGTGATCACCGGGTTGGTCTCTTCTGAAGCAGACGAGTTTATCTCCGGAACATCCGTCAATGTGAAGTCTGCAATGTTACAGCCTGACACAAAATCTGTTGAGGAGGTTTCATTGTTTAGAACCTGGGAAGATCAGCTGCCACCTATAAATCAGTCTGGAGACAGTAAGTGTAACATTTAAAAAAATATGTAAGGGCTCAGGTATGGGTGTGAAAGGGAGGTCTCGTGCTTTTGAGGGAAACTTGAAATCTTGTTTTACTTTGATCTGACATAGGAAACATGAAATTTCAGTTGGGGGAGTTAAATCAGAGCAGGCATTCTCGATCTTCTTCAGCCTGTTCTTTTGCCAAAAACAGGCATCTGTTGTGACCAGTAGGGGAAAATGCTTTACCCCAAACACAACCACAACTACACAAGTCCGGGTGCAAACAAATGATTTACTCTGTCCAAATACATCTCACAGGCTTCTGAACACTGCACAAATAAAATTTCAGAAAGTCTTTTTCCCTTCTCTTCCACTCTCATCGGAAGCTTCATCCTGATCCCAACTGACCCCAACTGAAGTGAGAAGGAGGGTTTTATAGCAGACCCAGGAAGTACTTCTAGTGCTGCCACATTACATCCAAAAGCACTTCTGGGTCTTGTGGAAATGCCCCAAAGGTGGAAACCTCCTCCCAGAGCTCCCTCTGATGGCTCCCATGAGACCCAACAGGGCTGCGATTGAAGTCCCATTCTCATGAAGTCCGTGGGAGTGTGTGGGATACCACCACAGAGCTGGTGCCACCTGTCTGGCTGGGGGAGTGCATGGCTCCCGGAGGTGGTCTCCTTCCAACCTTTGGTCGGATGCCAGCTAACCCCAGTCTTCTAAGACACTGTCCATTCTGACAAAACTCCAGTGCATTGTGAGATCTATCTATCTATCTATCTATCTATCTATCCATCTATCTATCTATCTATCTATCTACAGGGGTACGGAAAGTATTCAGACCCCTTCAATTTTTCACTCTTTGTTATATTGCAGCCATTTGTTAAAATTATTTAAATTAATTTTTTCCTCATTAATGTACACACAGCACCCCATATTGACAGACAAAAATAATTTTGAAATTGTTGCAGATTTATTAAAAGAAAACTGAAATATCACATGGTCCTAAGTATTCAGACCCTTTGCTGTGACACCATATTTAACTCAGGTGCTTCCATTTCTTCTTATCATCCTTGAGATCACCTTTATTTGATTCCAGCTGTGTTTGATTCTACTGATTGGACTTGATTAGGAAAGCCACACACCTGTCTATATAAGACCTTACAGCTCACAATGCATGTCAGAGCAAATGAGAATCATGAGGTCAAAGGAACTGCCTGAAGAGCTCAGAGACAGAATTGTGGCAAGTCACAGATCTGGCCAAGGTCACAAAAAAATTTCTGCTGCACTTAAGGTTCCCAAGAGCACAGTGGCTCATAATCTTTAAATGGAAGACATTTGAGATGACTAGAACCTTCCAAGAGCTCGCCGTCCGCCAAGCAGAGCTACCGGGAGAAGAGCCTGGTGAGAGAGGTAAAGAAGACCCAAAGATCACTTTGGCTGAGCTCCAGAGATGCAGTCAGGAGATGGGAGAAAGTTGTAGAAAGTCCACCATCACTGCAGCCTCCACCAGTCAGGGCTTTATGGCAGAGTGGGCTGTCGGATGCCTCCCTCAGTGCAAGACACATGACAGCCCGCATGGAGTTTGCAAAGACACCTGAAGGACTCTGAGATGGTGAGAAATAAGATTCTCTGGTCTGATGAGACTAAGAGAGAACTTTTGGCTTTAATTTGCGTATGTGTGGAGACAACCAGGCACTGCTTATCACTTGTCCAATACAGTCCCCACAGTGAAGCATGGCGGTGGCAGCATCATGCTGTGGGGTGTTTTTCAGCTGCAGGGACAGGACAACTGGTTGCAATCGAGGGAAAGATGAATGCGGCCAAGTACAGTGATATCCTGGACACAAACCTTCTCCAGAGTGCTAAGGACCTCAGACTGGGCCGAAGGTTTACCTTCCAACAAGACAATGACCCTAAGTACACAGCTAAAATAATGAAGGAGTGGCTTCACAACAACTCTGTGACTGTTCTTGAATGGCCCAGCCAGAGCCCTGACTTAAACCCAATTGAGCATCTCTGGAGAGACCTAAAAATGGCTGTCCACCAACAGAACTGGAGAGGATCTGCAAGGAGAATGGCTGAGATCCCCAAATCCAGGTGTGAAAAACTTGTTGCATCTTTCCCAAGAAGGCTCACGCTGTATGAGCTCAAAGGGCTTCTACTAAATACTGAGCAAAGGGTCTGAATACTTAGGACCAGGTGATATTTCAGTTTTTCTTTTTTAATAAATCTGCAACAATTTAAAAAATTCTTTTTTTCTGTCAATATGGGTGCTTGTGTACATTAATGAGGAAAAAATTAAATGATTTTAGCAAATGGTTGCAATATAACAAAGAGTGGAAAATTGAAGGAGGTCTGAATATTTTCCACTCCACTGTATCTATCTAATCCTGCCAACTACACCAAATACTATCTCTATCGATCTATCTATCTACCTACTAACTGTCCACCGTAAAGTGCTTAGAAGATGGTGCTTCTCTCATTTTCTTCCTATAATGTTGTTGTTCGCCTTATCTGTAGCTTCTACAATTTGCTTCATGATCAGGCAGATGTCACTCCTGTTCTTTTTCTTTCTGTCATGCCATCTCCTCAAGCAGTTTACCATAAGAACGCTTGACCCCCAGTTAACTTTGCACAGGTTGCAATTATTTTTGCTTCACCATTGTGTTTCATGTCATAGATTTTCAATTTAGACCAAGGTCAAAGTCCTAGCCTCAGTGGTTCAGGAGTAGTCAGCTGACAGATGGATACAACCCTCACATTTCATATGTAGAGATTACTGAAATCTGCTACACGATCAATAGAAATTTGTGCAGGGATTTAAAAGGCTAGCATTCATAAATTTCACACAAGAATCCCCAAACAAAGCACTGGCACTCGAGTTTTACAGCTTCTGTCAGATATCTGTGATGAATCTGAACATTTTAGACCTCTGTGAGTCCGACTTATTTCATAGGAAAGTACTGTAATCGCTCAAAATTCCATTACAAGAGTTTGATTAAATTCCATGTTTTATGCTCCTCGAATCTGAAAATACCATTTTGGAGTAATGTGTGTGTCTGTGTGTGTAAACACGATAACTTGAGTACGATTTAACTGCAGTCAACCAAATTCTGCATACAAGTATCGTGCAAAATGTAGATTTCATCAACTTTTGGGTATTTCATAACCAGAAGTGGTCCTTTACCTTTCTTTTATGCAGCTGCAGAGTCCAATTTATTCAGCTTTACTTTTTTAATAATTGTTCAGTATGTTATTAATGTGATCTGATTTGTTGTTGATGGTTCTAATGTACATAATATAAAAATATAATCATTGTCTTGTGGTTTACTCTCAAATATCCATCCCCATATCTGAGTATGCAGAAAGTCAGGGGAGAGTGTGACGATGTGGGTTCTGGCTCACACCCTTTGATGTTTGGGAACCCTTGAACCCAACAATCCGATAATGAAACCGAGAGAGCCAGTCAGTGAAGGCAAATAATTGAGCATCTGAACAAGGGATGGTTAAAAGTGAAAACAGTGCTTTTATTAAAAACAGTCAACAAAAAAAACAGTGCTCATAAAGTGCAGTTTCAAAGTTCTTCATTAAATAAATAATCCATAAAAGAACGTGGAGCTTAAAACAATAATAAGAAAAACAACTTTAAAACCAGAGGTCAAAATCTTCTAGGAAGCAGTCTTTAAAACAACAACAAATCCGTGCATCGCTTATTAGCGCCTCACCTGCTTATCCGTTTGGGCCAAGCAGCAGGCAAGACGCCTCTGCAGCTGCCCTCCTCTACACTTCGCGAGACTGGAGACCTCCGATCCCTGGCTCCGGTATGGTTCTCATCCCAGTCCCCGAGACTTGATGTCCATCAATGGCCAGGATGCACACACTGGGACTCCACCACCAAGCCTCCCGACTTCCGCTGCCTTCCGCGCCTTCTGCGGCTCGCCTTTTCTAGGCACTCCCGCTACCTGGTCACTCAGCGGAGCAACATCAACTCAAACGTCTGGGTGTTGGCCTAACACCCAGCTTCCCTACAGCTGCTCGATCGTCGCGCTCACCACACGCACGCACCGCCTGTCGCTCTCTGCTCCGCATGCTTCCTCGCCTCCCTGTAACCTCCGGCCTCTTCCTTTCCTTTTTCTCCGATCGCTTCCTTTCACCCACCTCTCCACAACCGACTCGCGCTTTATAACGTGAGGGGCCATCACAGCTGTAGCATTAGCCACGGAGAATCACGACGTGGGCAGTTCTCACCTGTGCACACGTGAGAAACGCCCACATCGGACGGCTGCCCCTGCTGTCATCGACAACAACGCCTCACGGCCGCCTTTCGGGTGATTATTTAAAATGAATGGCCTTTGCTCAACGAGCTGTGGACCCATAACACCACGAGAGCACCTGATTTTGACTCATGAGGAAGAGTCAGGAGATGAAACGTCACCTAAAGCCTTGCAAAGTCTGAAACTGGAAACGTCTGACTGATCTCCCTTACGCTTGTGTTGGTGAATTCTCTTTGTTTCTGCATTGACACACTATTGCTATTTGATCTGGATTTCTGTGATTATTGATTCTGTTTGTTTTCAGATTGTCTTCAAACAGATCCATTTATGCCTTGTGCACCTTTTGAGCTTTTTGGATTTACAGCGTATTTTTGAAATTAATCTTTATAAAGATTCCTTGTCTGCCCTTATACAGGATGGCAGTTCCCTTTCTCTGTTAGGGGCAGTAGCTGCAGTATTTTGGCACTTATAGCTGTTGTGGCCCGATTTCCCTTTTTGAACGCCTGCTCCCACACAAGGCAGCAGGTCTTTCCTGGGACTTCAGTCAAATCAAGTGTTCCTCTGCTGAGTGTGGCCCCCCAGTCAGAGTAGAGCCCCCTCTAGATTTTGCTTGGGAAGAACTCCTGCATCATCATGCAGCATATTACTCCAGTAGCCTACTGTATGAATGTTTAGTTGACCTCCAACTCATGTCTGCTGTCTTTAGGCCTTTAAATATTCGCTGATAATGATCATTTTGACTAACTTTACTACACGGGTGTCCGTGAAGTCTCATCACCCCTCTTCTCACCATGCGGTTTAATCAACCCAATCACCAATGAATTTGAGTGAATTTCAACTTTTTCTTTTATTATTTTTAATAACACAGTTCATTGCTATCTGATTGTACATGAGATCTAAGACTGGATCAGGTGCTTGTATGGATCTGATTGACTATTGCGAGATGTTCTGTGCAAACTTATATGTATTGTGGAGATGAGCCCGGCCCCAGACAGACACAGGACACACAGAAGTCCCCAAACACACGTTATTGTTCTTTTCTTTAGCACAGCACACAGTGCACAATCCCAGCAATTATTGCTCAGTCCTTTCTCGTTTCTATTCTTCTTCTCTCTTCTGCTGTCTGCATTCCTCCTCACAAGCTGCAACCTCCTATCTTCCAACTCTGGCGACCCCTTTTATATTTTCCCCGAGTGTGCTGCAGATGCTTGTTGATGACCTTCCTGGTGTGGTGGAAGTGTGCCTGGGCACCTGAGGCACTCCAGGTGTAACTGGTTCCTGTTCCAGTAGCACTTCCTGGGAGGCAGAAGTGCTGCAGACCATGGCTCTGGAACCATCTGGTGCCCTCAACGGTGGCCACCAGCCTAGATACAAACTAGGGGGCTGCCCTGTCATGTCCTGGGGAGGTACTGTCTTCTCCTGACCTTCTATTCTTCAGTCGCTCTTGCTAGGCAGGAGTCCCAGCCATTTGCCACAGTATGTGTGGATTTATTTTGCTGAGATTGCTAATTAATGAAGAAGTGTTTTCCATTATTCACAGTATTTCCTGTACACTCTTTGGGGTGATGCTGTATTGTACCTGAACACTTGTCAAGTGGGTCTGGCAAACGATATGACTGTAAATTCTATTTATTTATTTATTTATTTATTTATTTATTTATTGGGAAGTCAGTGGAATGGTGGAGGATGAGGGAGTAGAGTTGGCAAAGGTGGAGGAGTTTAAATACTTGGGATCAACAGTACAGAGTAATGGGATTGTGGAAGAGAAGTGAAAAGAGAGTGCAGGCAGGGTGGAGTGGTGAAGAAGAGTGTCAGGAGTGATTTGTGACAGACGGGTATCCGCAAGAGTTAAAGGGTAGGTCTACAAGACGGTAGTGAGACCAGCTATGTTATATGGGCTGGGGACGGTGACACTGACCAGAAAGGAGGAGACAGAGCTGGAGGTGGCAGAGTTAAAGATGCTAAGATTTGCACTTGGTGTGACGAGAATGGACAGGATTAGAAATGAGGACATTAGAGGGTTAGATCAAGTTGGACGGTTGGGAGACAAAGTTAGAGAGGCGAGATTCCGTGGTTTGGACATGTGCACAGGAGAGATGCTGAGTATATTGGGAGAAGGATGCTAAGGATAGAGCTGACAGGTAAGAGAAGAGGAAAAGAGGAAGGCCTAAGAGAAGGTTTATGGATGGTGTGAGAGGACATGAAGGTGAAACAGAGCAAGATGGAGAGGACAGAAAGATATGGAAGAAGATGATCTGCGTGTAGACCCTAACTGGAGCAGCTGAAAGAAGAAGATGAAGACCAAATGTTAAAGAAAGAAATAAATAAATCATTTGGGGTCCACCACATGTGGTCTATTTAGTTTTCTATTTCAGCTTCTGGTATAGTTTTATACTGTGATGTGTTTGTAATATGAGTCTGTCCACATTTACAGTTGCTGATAATTTTAGAAGCCAATTCATAATTTTAACAAACCTTAGTGTTGTGACTTCAAGTCAATAGCAGGCCAGGGAACTGAAAATAAGCTTTTATTTCTTCTCTCCAATTTCATACAGGAGACAAACTTCACTGCTGTTCTCAATGTGGAAAACAATTCTCACAATCACTAACCTGCAGACGCATTAAGAATTCACATCGAGAGAAGCCTTATTGCTGCCTGGAATGTGGTAAGCGATTTTCTGTGATGTGCAGTCTTCAGGTCCACAGAAGAATTCACACCGGGGAGAAGCCGTTCTGCTGTTCTGAATGTGGTAAGAGATTCTCGGACAGCAGCCATCTTCGCACCCACGCAAGAATTCACACCGGAGAGAAGCCGTATTGCTGCTCGGAATGTGGGAAACTGTTCTTGCAATTGAGCAATCTGCAGAAACACACCAGAGTTCACACTGGTGAAAAGCCAGACTGCTGCTCAGAATGTGGTAAACGATTCTCACGAATGAGCTACCTTAAGAGCCACACACGAGTTCACACTGGGAGAAGCCGATTGCTGTTCTGAATGTGGCAAACAGTTCTCCGACAGGAGTAGTCTTCAAAGACACACCAGAATTCATACGAGAGAAGCCATATTGCTGTTCAAAATGTGGTAAATGCTTCTCCAACAGAAGCCATCTTCAGCTCCACACAAGAATTCACACAGGAGAAAAGCCATACTGCTGTTCTGAATGTGGTGGTTATCTCCAACAGCACTCATCTACAGCAGCATGCAAGGGTTCACAATGGAGAGAAATCGCACAGTTGTACTGAATGTGGAAAAGATTCTCCAGTCACAATATCCTTGTTGTGCACACTAGGGTTCACACTGAGAAAACCATATTGCTGTCCTGAATGTGACAAACGATTCTCCGACAGGAGTGGTCTTCAGAAACACTCAAAGAATTCACACCAGTGGGAAGAATGGGGGACTCTAGTGAACCCCATGGCAAACTTAAGAGACCAAAAGGAGATGTAGGACAGAACTCTGATACTGTTAATGAGGGAGGTTCACAACTATCATGACAGCATCATAAAAAACCTAATGGTGAATCCCAAATGACCAGCTCTCCTTCACTGATCATGTTGCTACTGCCTCTTGGTGTTGCAATTGACTCTATGAAATATTGGCAAGATCAAACTATAACTGACAGAATATGGAACACAACCCTGGTCCAGACTTTGGTCCTGTCACATCGGACTACTACAACTCTCTGCTGGCAGGAGCTCTGGCACATGTCACCATGACCATGCAGATGATTCAAAATGCAACTTCATGTCTGGTGTTTAAATGGTCGAGTTCAACGCATGTCACTCTTCTCTTCAGAACATTATGATGACTCCACCACAGTGGCACACATCAAGTTCAAACCCTTGATGCTTACCTACAGAGTAGTCAATAGATCAGTAGTTGCATATATGGGGACACTCGTATGGTCCTCTGCTCCCTATTGCCCCCTTCAGGTCTGCTGTTAAGTGGCATCTGGTGATACCATCTCTGCGTTGCATAACACTAGAATTACTAGAGCCTACTGAAAAACTCAAGATCCGCCCACCTTAAATCGCTTCTTAAAACCGTCACACAAAAGCTCTCCGCCAGCTTCCTTTGTCCACTAAATGTGCTGATAAACTCAGGCTGTAAGCAGCCGGCTATTCCATCCCCACCGACTACAACGCACAAACTTCCCACCTCATGCCTTGATTGATTTTCTGGGAGGAAGTGGAGTTTTAGAGGAAATACAGATCGTTGTTTGGAACACACGCATTTCATGTCTGTTCCGTTTCTACTGTAATCTGTGTTGTTGTTAAAACAGAAATGTTTTTTATATTCTAGTAGTAGATGACAAAATGTAGGCATAAACTATATAATGTATGAAGCCTGAAGTCCAAATATCAAAGAAACACTTTCATAAAAGGTACAAATATAACACAACAATTGCACTTTTATTCAAAATAGAACTGCAGAAACAAAAGACACCTTAACATGTGACATTGACACCCGCTTATTATGACTGCCTCCCTAGTGTGATAGAATCAGCTGTTTACTGGGAATCAAAAGGTTGCGAGTTTGATCCTGCACTACTCTATTTTGAGAAGTAAACTGCTCTTAGTCTTACCTTTTAGAATAAAAGCATACATTTGATTTCATGTGTAACAGCCGGTGTAATTTATGATCCTTTTAAAGGTTAGCTTTTTTTATTTTTGTCAGTTTTATTATCTCCGCCACATTCACAAGCTCATACACACACAAATCTGACACTGCTGTTTTCACATAAAGATATTAGTTTCAGTAGTACGATAATTTTTACAATGCTAAGGAAATGAAGTGTCTGCATGCACTTTTGTGGCATTACACGTGTATTTTTTGAGCATTCATACTAAATAAATAACATTCGAAGCTATAGAACGCCTTTATGTGAAAAATTGGGTCACATAAAGATGCGCTACAGCTCAAATGTTATTTATTTGGAGATGCGCTTATAGCTTCGAACGTTATTTATTTGGAGATGTGCTATAGCTCGAGTGTTATTTATTTGCTACAGACATGCTCGAAAAATATATGTGTAATGCCACAAAAAGTGCATGCAGACACTTCATTTCGCTACCATTGGTAAGAGAATGTACGGATACACTGCAGATCAGCCTCGAGCAAGAATGCACATCGCACTTTTGCCATTGCTGTACTTTGTGTATGTGTGTATATATTTATATGCTGTGGTTTCTATTACACACCTGAAAGAAAGAGACAATATATGTGAAAACATCATCGCACAAATGCAATATTATTTGAAAACGAACAGCGCCAGATCGGGTTTGAATTTATGCTGGCGCTATTAGAGTCAGATCAGGAGCATTCAGTGCACGCAACAACAACATGCAGGTGGCCAGTTGCTGGGAGCTACATACAACATGCTGGCGGTGATCAACACACATTTTAAAAAAAGCTTGTGATAGTACAAGCAACCGGCCACTTATAGGCTCCTGCCGACTGAATAAGCTCTGCCTTCTGTGCATGATGTCAAGCGAGCAGCGGAATAAAAGAAGGAGACAAATACATGTGACATTTTGAAGAAATCATTTTATGACCTCAATAGTACAAATCAGAAAACATTGTTGCACTAATGCAATATTATTTGAAAACGATCAGCGATCAGATCAGCTGTAAAAGTATGGCATTTGGAAATGTTTGCTTTTTTTCAATCTGATTCTCTCAGTCAGACTGTATATTTGTCTCTTATTCAGTGTGCGAAGAACATGCAGGTGGCAGGATGCTGTGTGCTACAACATGCTGGCGTGATCAACGCACATTTTAAAAAAAAGAAAGAGACAAATATATGTGACGTTTTGAAGAAATCATTTTATGACACGATTTACCTTTATTTATTTATTTACTTACTGCCTAAAGTCACAAGTAGTGTGCAGAGGGCATGCTCAAAAATGTGTGAAATGCCATGAAAAGTGCCTGCTGACACTTTAGTATGCAAGCAATGGTATGTGCATTCTTGCTCTGATGTAGAAGGGAGCCGAGCTTACCTCTGTTACAGCACGCCTCTGTGAAAACAGCAGTGTCAGATGCGGTGGTGGTGTGTGTGGGCTCGTGAACGAGGCTGAGATAAAACTGACTTTAAAACAAAAAAACCAAAGCTAATCTTTACAAGTGTCATAAATTACACCGGCTGTTACAGGCTGGAAATCAAATGGATGTTTTATTCTAAGACAGTAAGAATAAGATCAGTTTACTTCTCAAAACGAAGTCGTGAGGGATCGAAAATGACCTTTGATTGCCAGTCAGCGCTGATACCTTTACACCACGCGCCAGTTGGAAAAGAATATGCATCCGTATGGCCTGCTAAGGTGGCTTTTTTCTGCAGTTACACTTTAGAATAAGCAGCATTTGTTCCGTTATGTTTGTACCTTTTATGAAAGTGTTTTTGATATTTGGACTTCAGGCTTCATACATTATATAGTTTATGCCACATTTTGTCATCTACTAGTAGAATATAAAAAACATTTCTGTTTTAACAATGTGTTGACACAGATTACTGTAGAAGCGGAACAGACATGAAATGCGTGTGTTCCAAACAACGATCTATTATTTCCACTCTAAAACTCCACTTCACTCCCAGATACTCAATCAAGGCATGAGCTGAGAGAAGTTCGTGCACGTCTCTAAATTGGTGGGGATGGAATAACGGCTGCTTTGCAGCCTGATTTTTCAGCAGGTTTAGATGACAAAAGACGCTGAGCGGAGAGGTGTGAAGGGATTTAAGAAGCGATTTAAGGTGGGACGGATCTCGAGTTTTTTCATAGGCTCTGGTAATTCTAGTGTTAAATCTCAGTCTGGGCTCCATAAAAACAGTGGTGTTTATGAGGCACCAAATGCAATGCATTTTATTACTACGTGATTAAACAATGTGGTATGGATTTGTAACAACGATGTTAATGTGTGATGTGCCACCTGTTGAATGAAAAATAAATGCATTTTATTACTACAGCATATTAAGCACATTCCAATGGGTGGAGCACTGCAAACATTAACGCTGAGGTCTACGTTGCTACAGAGATTTAAACCCGTCTTTGTACGGGTAGGACAACTAGAAGAATACTGTATATGCTAACTTGTTCAGAAACTTTTCAGCTTATTCATAAGTGACATCATATACAAGAATACAATGCTCAATATTATGAACAACAAAACATCCATCCATCCATTACCCAACCCGTAAATATCCTAATTACAGGGTCATGTGGGTCTGTGGAGCCAATCCCAGCCAACACAGGGTGCAAGGCAGGAAACAAACCCCAGAACAACAAAACAGTATTTCAGAAAACAAGTGCACTTTATGCAGTTCTTAATTCACTTAATTTTAATCTAAATCTCCATTACAGTGGCTTTATCAATTCAGATCAATTCCATCGTCCACCTTTTCTCCCCTGATCTTTATTCGTCTCCTCCAGCTTCACTGTCTTCCGAGGTTGGACGCTCCACACACCTCTCGACATCGCCCCTTATAATATGGGATCATCCCATATTGGGACATAAAATGCTGTGTCCCATAATGAACCAATAAGAGACGAATTTTCATAGCATTGTTTCACATAAACACCACCTCTTCAAAGTGCAAAAGAATACCATAAGAACAAATAAAATCAAACCAGATGTACAAGCGAAATGACTTTACTTTATGTGGTGAGCTTACGTTAGGTACAGTCTGAAAAGCTGCACGGGTCGGATTTTGAGTCCCAGCCCATCGGTGCCATTCTGCTGTGATAACAGTATAGTGAAACACTCGCACAAGATAATACACACGGAGATGTCTGCCTGTGAGACATAAGAGGCTCATGACGGCTAAGTCTGAATAGGAGACAGAACATCAGTGGGTCAGCCACAAATACAAGGAGCCTTTCAATCAATCATGGCAGGATGTCTGACCTGAAACAGCACGGTGCAGATGTTAGGCCGGAGTGGTGGCTCTGAGGCTAGAAATCTGCACTGGCAATCAGTAGGTTGCCGATTCAAATCCGTGAAATACCAAAGGGGACTCTGCTCTGTTGGGCCCTTGAGCAAGGACCTTAACCTGCAATTGCTGAGCGCTTTGAGTAGTGAGAAGAGCGCTATATAAATGCAAAGAATTATTATTAACTGTCTTTAAAGCAGAAGCAGTACAGTGCAGGTGCTGCCAATGTCCAAGCAGGTAAAGCTCAGTGGAGCCCATGATGCAGGAGCTTCTGATGTTACTCCAGTTATTCTGTAGGACAAACCATTGAGTGACAAAAAGTACTCCTGAGAGAAAGGAAAAGATGATTGGCTACACACAGAGAGCGAGGGACTGACTGAATAGCAGCAACAGAAGCGGGGAGACTTTATTTATTTCTGTCGGGTACTAGAGAATGTTTGCCATTGATTATTTTCATGTGTTTGGGGTGGACACGGATGTTATGTTTCTGTATTTTAAATATTTACTTGTTTGTGCAACGTTAGTACTTCTGTTATTTTATCTTGCAAGAAAGCACTCACTGTACATATTGAGTTCCCCAAAATTAAATCATCACCTGGGGTTGGAGTTTTGGGAAATTAAAGGTGGCATTTGCCACATTAAAGGTGACTTACCCTATCATGATTTCACTGTAGTCATGGGCATGATTGGCCACCAATGCTCCTTAAAAGCCAAACTCCTCCTCACTCTCTCTTGATGACTTTTTTCCCACGTGTCATGCCATCCCAAAGCCACTACACTGTCAAGTCATTAAGCTTATCTACTATTGAATTTATTTTTGACCCCGATCCCGGATGGCACACCATTTCATAGCAGTTCACACTGGCACTCACTTAAACCTCACCGATTAGGGACGTACACACATATTGTCGAAATGACCATGAAAACCAGGCTATCAAACAAGAGATGAGGACAACATTTTCACCCAGGCCGAGACTCCTACACTATTCCATCCGATCGCACCACACTGGTATTCCCACGCTTTCACATTAATGCACCCAAGTCCGTCATGGCTTCCTGCACACCTTCTTCTGGGGTTGCAAATCCAGTTTGCTGCTCTCACCTGTCCCGAATCCCCCCCCACCCCAGGATTGATTAATTGATCTATTGATTGGTAAAACACATTCACCAACACCTCCATACAGCATTCTTTCCTCCTTTCCCCGTTTCTGTTAGAAACTTAGGTGGTGACGCTCATTTACGTGACTTGGTCAAAAAAAAAAAAAAAAACGTAAGAAATTGAGCCAATAGGCCAGAAAAAAGCACTTTCATGCCAGTATGTGGGGGAAGTTGGTTGGTGGACTTCATCTCCCAGCAGCCTTTACAAAACAAAAACTTGGAAAGTCAGCAACTTCATGTTCAAACTGCGCACTGAGATGATTTTATTGTGTCATAAAAACATCATCCAGAAGGCTTTTCACTACGGTGCATAATTTTTTGTGCCAGTTTAAAAAATTTGTATTTCAGTTCATGTCCATGTTCAAGTCAATCGTAACTAAAGCAAACGTATTGTGTTACTCTTGGCAGCTTCTCTGTGTTTATTGCGCTTTGTCAGAGTCAAATACAGGACTGACACGTACGTGGAGCCACTCAGTACATGGAAGGAGATGACTGGCTTACAGATGCTCCATACACTTCTTAAATACATTTTTAATTACTGAAGGACGTGGAGAAGCCATTTCTCATATCCTTGCAAGTTACAGTTAAACAGGACCCTTGAGTCAGGAATTCTGCTCCACACGGTTGGATTGGTTTTCATCAATATTTGGTCTTGCAGAGAAGTAGCAGTGGGCAGGGTCACAGATCAAGGGGCTTTAATTAAAATGCTTTGGAAGAATGCGAAAGGCAAAAGCTAACAGTTAACAAGGATAGGAGGCATTCAATTTAATCAATATATAATCAAAAAGTAAAAATCAGATTTAATAGTAAGTATCAACTCTCACATTCCCCCTTGGTTCTTCTAGAGCTACAATAAGGAATTGATTCAGGTAGGTCTTCATTAGCATAAGGAGTTCAAATGGCAGGGCACCAGGAGGAGAAGAGTTTACCACAACATTATTGAGATTGGCAGAAAACGACACAGTACATTTAAGAATACAGCAGCATATTAGAACGGTGATGACAAAAGTTATTAAATCGAAAATGCTGCCTTCAACCAAGCTGGGCAAAAAGAAAGAAAATCATGAAACTGGTCAGCATTCAGTTCTGATGTCCAATGGGAGAAAAAATGAGATAAGCCCGTGAAGAATCTAAGATCAGATATATTGTAGAAATGTCCAGAATGTAGGAGCAACATTTCTGTCTTATCACTCAAGCTTGCGCCCTGGGCTGCCTAAAGCATATTCAGGGCCATTTGAATTTACAGAATTAGTGATCTTCTAGTGAGAGCCTCAGATGAGAGTTCTTGAAGGGCCTCAGAGGTGAGATTAGCCACCAATTGTAATGTATTGGCCAGTTCATTTATGTCTGCTCCAGCTGCAGGCCCAAAAATGTGAGGCAGACAAATTGTTCCATATTGCCTGCCATCACTAATAGGAGTTAATTATTGAACTGAGCAGGAGCAGGAATGAGCAATCACATCCAGAAGCACACCGGTCAAGCAGCACTCCGCCAATCTAGGCCGGATGGTGGCTCTGAGGCAAGGATCTGTGCTGGTGACAAAAGAGATCCTACTCTGCTGGGCCCCTTGAGCAAGACCCTTAACCTGTACTTGCTCCAGGGCACTGTACAATGGCGGACTGTGACGATGGGTTCTGGCTCCACGCCCATGGCTGTTTGGGAACCCTTGAACCAACACCGCTGATAATGAAACCGAGAGAGCTAGTCAGTGGAGGCAACAAGTAAGCAAGGGATGGTAAAAGTGAAACAGTGCTTTATTAAAAGAAACAATCAAAACAAAACAGTGTTCCATGTAAATAGTGCAGTGCTCCAAATTCTTCATTAAATAAAATAATCCATAAAAGGTAAACGTGAGGTTAAAATAACAATAAGAAAAACAATCCTTTAAACGAGAGGTAAAATCTTCTTTAGGAAGCAATCTTTAAAACAACAAACTGATGTAGCGTTTCTGTTAGCTCTCACCTGCTTATCCCGTTTGGGCAAGACGCCTTTTGCAGCTGCCCTCCTCTTACACTTCGCGAGACTGAGACCTCCCGATCCCTGGCCGGTTTGGCTCTCATCCAGTCCCGAGACTTGATGTCCACCAATGACCAGGACGCAGCCATTGGGACTCCACCACCAAGCCTCCCGACTTCCGCTGCCTTTCCACAGCCTTCTGGGCTCTCGCTTCCTCTGGGTACTCCCGCACCTGGTCACTCAGCGGGAGCAACATCAACTCAAACGCCTGGATGTTGGCCTAACACCCAGCTGCCCTCAGCTGCCCCTCGATCGCTGGCCTCAACACACGCCGCACCGCCTGCTTCCTCCCCTCCCTGTAACCTCCTCCTTCTTCTTACCCGTTCTTTTTCTCATTCCTCCATTTTTTCCCTCGCAACCGACTCGCTTCTTTTAAAATGACGAGGGCCACAGCAGCTGCAGCATTAGCCATGGGACAATCACGAGTGGGCAGTTCCTCATCTGTGCACTGGGTGAGAAACCCCCACACCCTACGGATCGCCCCATGGTCGCTATCCTAACGCCCTCGCTAAGCGCGATCACTTATTTAAAATGAATGGCCTTTGCTCAACGAGCTGTGGACCCATAACACCACACTGACCCTGTGCTCTGACCCCAAGCAGTATGTGAAAACTAACAAATTCCTAATACAAGACATTGTATAAGGCAAAATAAAGAACAAAAATCTAAAGGCAGCTGCACTGTATAACCTCCTGTACCTGGATGACAGGGGCACCAACTCACCTACCCTGCATGCCCCCACAATGTGGACAGAAACACATTCAATCATGCGGAGAACATGCAAACTCCACACCGGAGTACCCACTGTACTAACCACTGCACCACCATGCCATCATTCATTCCCAAAGTAATGCACAGAAAGGATTAAAAAGGGCCGCTATAAATCATTTTATATGCTCATTTTGTTTATTTCATTTTTTAACAAGATCATCTCTTTTCTATCATACATTTTATTACTTAATATGTATCCATCCATCCATCCATTATCCCAAACCCGCTATATCCTAACTACAGGGTCACGGGGTCTGCTGGAGCCAATCCCAGCCAACACAGGGCACAAGGTAGGAAACAAACCTCAGCAGGGGGCAGCCCATTGTGCGCATACACACACATACACACACGCACCCCAAGCACACACTAGGGACAATTTAGAATCGCTTTAAAATGTATCTATTTATTAATCTGTTTATTTAAAGAGCTCTGTAAAAGCCAATTTCTCCTGGGGACAAATAAACTCTATCTGTTCATTGCATAGTGCCTTTAATATTATCTATCTATCTATCATCATCTATCTATCTATCTATCTACCTGTTATATAGTGCCTTACACATCTATCTATCTATCTATCTATCTATTATATAGTACTTTCATCTATCTATCTATCTATCTTATAGAGCCTTTCACATCTACTTAATGTTAATATCTTATTTTCCAAATATTTTATCTAAATTATTCAACTAAACGATCTTCTTAGCATTACAGATAACCACAAGAATGCACACACACACACACACACACACACACACACGATTACCCAGTCAGACACACATTCTTTAACTTGCAGCACGACGTTTGTTTTGACAATAGTCGCTTCCTCTGTACTTTATACTTTGAAAAGAACATCTCAGAGTACCCGAGCTCTATAAAAGATTCATAACATTATTTTAAACATGTCGTAAATTG
>NW_024385697.1:0-16688 GCF_016835505.1 Polypterus senegalus
TGGCTCCATCTGTAAGATCGTTTCCTAGTTAAAGGTATTAATACATCAAATAATATTTTCATTAATATTTCTCCACTGATGTTCTAAATTGACAAAGGCAAAGAGACACTTCAAGTAAATAACCGATTGCATCTAATCTTGTGGCACTTTTAGAAAATTTAACATGTCAGTGAACAAAGCTTTCTTCCTCCATCCTTGAATATTAGTCAGGCCTTAAAATGGATGGATGACAACTTCGGAGAAAAATTAATGACAACAAAATGTCCCTAGACCCCAGCTCACGTCAAACCAAGTCTGCCAGTAATAGCAAATAAAATCTTCAAATTGGAATTCTTACAACTTTGTGAATTAAATCTGCAAATTGCTCTATATACTGTAAATGTACATTGGTACAGATGCAAAAAAGATTGTGTCCTGCTAAAAGTAAGAAGATCCAGAAAGGAGCAAAAAAACATGAAAGTCTGAGAGACACAGAAGAGACAGAAAAACAAGAGAAATGTAATCATAGGAATTTTCTGCATTTTAAATTTACCATATTGCACATCAAGTTTTCTACTTTTGACTTTTGAATATCTATCTTTGGAACTGTGAATCTGATTAAAAAAAAAATATATTTTTAAATAGTACAATTTTAATTTAATAGAAAATATTCAATATGTTGAGGTTAAAACAATTCATACAAAACATACAGTATACAACCATGTAGCAAAACAAAATATATTGCAATATGTACTTATTGTCTGTGTGTAGTTTAAACATTCTTTACATGCTCCCTTCATCCCAGTCTAGTACAGTTTATGGGGATTACTGGCTTTCACTTAGTTTAATATGATTGAATGTGGATGAGTGTGTGTAATTGTGCCCTGTGGTGGAGTGGCACTCAAGCAAGTGATGGTTCCACCTTGTACTAATGCTGCCAGGACAATGAACTAGAAAAGTGGCTAAATGTATCCATGTACATACAATGTACTGTATATCAACAGTCTACACACTCACTGACATTTCAGCTTTAGTTAATATAAAGGCTGAAATCAAAATAATTTTCATCTTTAATTGATTCTTATATTTAACAATACTTAAGTGAAAAGAAATGGATAATTTTAAAATAAAAACATTCAATTCTTTAATTGTGTGAGTATGCTTAACCTTCCTAGTTTGTTACTGTTTTCAGCTTTAATCAATTAATTCCAAATTATGTGCAAACACAATTTGCTTTTGCAAGGCAAATACAGTAGAGCTCTTTAAAAAACTGCTGAAAACACATTACATTAACATGGCCTTTTTATAACTTCACTTTAACTTATTACTGATACGCTGTATGTTCAATTCATCATAATAACTATTCATAGTGGCGCCACCACCACCTACTCAAAGCATCATGATGCTCCAACAATGATGGACTGAAAGCCAGTAGTCTACGTGACCATCATCATCAGGTCCTTCCATGAAACCCTAAATACAAAAAGGACTGTTTGATTTATGTTAGGTAGATTGCCCAGAGTGGACTGGGCGGTCTCTTGGTCTGAAATCCCTACAGATTTTATTTTTTTCTCCAGCCTCTGGAGTTTTTTTGTTTTGTTTTTCTGTCCACCCTGGCCATCGGACCTTACTTATTCTATGTTAATTAATGTTGACTTATGTTTATTTTTATTGTGTCTTCTATTTTCTATTCTTCATTTTGTAAAGTCACTTTGAGCTACATTTTTTTGTATGAAAATGTGCTATATAAATAAATGTTGTTGTTGTTGTTCACCTGGCATCAACTGAAGAGATTCTTATATGGCTTAAATAAAAGGCTAATAATAAAAGGCTATTTTCTCTTTCTGGTAAGTTTCTTGGTTGAATAGTGCAGAGGTGGCAAACAAGGACTTAATAATTATTACTGTAATCTTTATGTTGAAAATACCAATCAGGAGAGGGTTATTATAGAATTTTAAAGGCACTACATATATCAGGAGACATTGTGAAGACAATTATTAAGAAGCAAAGGAAATATGAACTTTGAAAATATCAGAAAGTTCCTCCAAAACTGATCAGTGGACAAGAAGAAAAGATCACAAGGCATCAAGAGGCTGATGGCAACCTTATAGGAACCTCTCTCTGTCTCTTACAGCTATTTGTCATATTCCTCTGGAGTCTAATCGGTGTGGCAAGGAGGCAAGGCAGAAGACATTTCTCACAAAAAAAAGACAACAAAGACAGCATATATCTTGGAAAGGCCAACATTTAATCTCACAAACCTATGTAAGGGAATACCTGAGACCAGCATATAATGTTTTGGCCTAAGTGATGCTTACACTTTTGCAGTTTCCTGTGATATTTCAGGATTCAGAATCCACGGAACACTACTAAAATCAATTACATTCAGTAGCCTGTATTTATATTACTACAAAGGAGGGCCTGCATTATTGTAA
The DNA here is from genome assembly GCF_016835505.1 of Polypterus senegalus. Classification (NCBI taxonomy): domain Eukaryota; kingdom Metazoa; phylum Chordata; class Cladistia; order Polypteriformes; family Polypteridae; genus Polypterus; species Polypterus senegalus. The sequence continues at coordinate 2,415 of NW_024385697.1, forward strand.
AACGTGACATTTTGCATATTTTCCTTGCATCCACATGTAGAAGGCACTCATTGAATATAATGTAGGGTCATGAAAATGTGCATATCATGCATTGTAGAGTGTTTTTCAGGAAGAAGCTGTAATGTAGGAAGCCCGTCACTTGCCATTCCTAACTATAGTGGTTCCCAAACTTTTTGATTCTCGGAGCCCTTGCTGAATCCAGGTTTTCCAAGCGATCCCCACCACCCATCAAATTCTAATTTGTAGAAAACACAATATTTCTTTAATTAAAGGGTTAAGTAAAATAAATAAAACACAAATTTAAGATCACAAAAAAATATAATTTAACAAATTCAACTAATTATAATTAGTGGGCTTTTAAATAATCCATTCGCCGTGTCAGTCTCAGTGGAGCGATTAGCAGCCGCAGGAGTTGATGGAGTAATTGGGGCAAGTCACACCTGCACATGAGGTGCGATCATTCTCAATTGCTTAATCGGCTTCCTGTGGTGTACAACTGAGACACTGCACCCACAGAGCCATATAAGAAGGGACCGGCACAGAAGCATAGGAAAAAAAGAGCGAAAAGAAAAGAAAAAGGCTTGGAGAGCGAGGCGAGGCTTGGCAAAAGAAAGGGACAAGGCTAGCTGACCAGCATGAATGAGAAAAGTCAGCGCAATTCTTTGTACCACCTTGTAAGATGCTAGCAATGCCTTGCTTGGTATTGATGCCTGCTTATAAAAAAAAAAAACATTTTTGTTGATTTAACTTTCTAGTGTAGTAGTCGAAATTACCTACCATGCTGGGATAATTGGATTCTAAATGGTATTTCAACTTACTTGGTAGCAGCATGTACTCTGGTGCCAAAGCTTTCATACACAGTACTCACTGTGGCCTCTCTTCATCATTGACTTCTGTTAACGTAAAACCAAAGTCCTGCTTAGTAATAACTGATCCATTTGTAAAAATACATACGAGAAGAATTACTTCAAAACTTCACTTAATCACAACAATATACAGTTGATACAATCTGTGAAAACTAATTCAACAGTAAGACATACAAAACCAAAAGCTATGTATATATGAACACAAAGTACCGAGAAAGTTTGACAAACTACTGAAACAATCGAGAAACTTAATTATTGTAGAGCCATCTACAGTCATGGCGAAATTATCGGCACCTCTGGAATTTTCCCAGAAAATCACCATTTCTCCCAGACAATTGTTGTAATTACAAATGTTTTGGTATACACGTTTATTTCCTTTATGTGCATTGGAACAACACAAAAAAACAGAGAAAAAAAGCCAAATCTGACATCATTTCATACAAAACTCAAAAACCAGGCTGGTCAAAATTATTGGCACCCTCAACTTAATATTTGGTTGCACGCCCTTTGGAAAAAATAACTGAAATCAAGCGCTTCCTATAACCATCAACAAGCTTGTTACACCTCTCAAATGGAATTTCCGACCACTCTTGTTTTGCAAACTGCTCAGGGTCTCTCAGATTTGAAGGGCGCCTTCTCCCAACAGCAATTTTGAGATCTCTCCATAAGTGTTTAATCGGATTTAGATCCGGGCTCATTGCTGGCCACTTCAGAACTCTCCAGCGCTTTGTCTTCAACCATTTCTGGGTTTTTTTAGAGGTATGTTTGGGGTCATTGTCCTGCTGGAACACCCATGACCTCTGACGCAGACCCAGCTTTCTGACACTGGGCCCTACATTGTGCCCCAATATCTTTTGGTAGTCTTCAGATTTCATGATGCCTTGCACACAGTCAAGGCATCCAGTACCAGAGGCAGCAAAACATCCCCAAAACATCTTAGAACCTCCACCATGTTTGACTGTAGGTACTGTGTTCTTTTCTTCATAGGCCTCATTCCGTTTTGTGTAAACAATAGAATGATGAGCTTTACCAAAAAGCTCTACCTTAGTCTCATCTGTCCACTAGATGTTCGCTCAGAAGGATTTTGGCTTCCTCAAGTACATTTTGGCAAACTCCAGTCTGACTTTTTTATTTTTCTTTGTCAGCAGTGGGGTCCTCCTGGTTCTCCTGCCATAGCATTTCATTTTGTTCAGATGTCGATGGATAGTTCGAGGTGACACGGTTGCAGCAAGAGTCTGCAGAACAGCTTGAATATATTTTGAAGTATTGATTGAGGCTGTTTATCCACCATTCAGACTATCCTTCGTTGCAGTCTTTTATCAATTTTTCTCTTCTGTCCACATCCAGGGAGATTAGCTACAGTGCCATGTGTTGTGAACTTCTTGATTAGTTGCGCACAGTGGACAAAAGAACATGAAGATCTCTAGAGATGGACTTGTAGCCTTGAGATTGTCGATATTTTTCCACAATTTTTGTTCTCAAGTCCTCAGACAATTCACTCTTTTTTATGTTCTCCATGTTCATTTTAACTGGCTTCAGGTGTGATTGTTTATATTGCCAGCACCTGTTTCTTGCACAGGTGGGTTCAAACGAGCATCATATGCTTGAAATAAAATGATTTACCCACAATTTTGAAAAGGTGCCAATAATTTTTTCTGGCCTATTTTTGGAGTTCTGTGTGACATGATGTCAGATTTGGCTTTTTTTTCTCTGTTTTTTTGTGTTGTTCCAATGCACATAAAGGAAATAAACATGTGTATACCAAAACGTTTGTAATTGCAACAGTTTTCTAGGAGAAATGGTGCATTTTGATGGAAAATTCAGGGTGGCGATAATTTCGGCCATGACTGTAGTAACCCTTTATAGAGGCTTCCGCAAGCTGTTACTACTAAATGAGTTACTGGTTTGCACCAGGTCTGCCAGATGTCGCGTCCCATCACATTGAATTGAAAATGTAAATAAAATTATGAAAATTGTGTAATATTTTGCAATGTCCCTGTGAGAAAGTGGCTCCTGTGCACACTTTGGGAACCACTGCCCTAGCAATTAGCCATTTCTGTTTCCTGCAGATCAGGCTGACAACATGCATGCTCTAGGTGATTGTACAAGAAAGTTTATGGCTTTGAGCCTGTACTTTTTGCTGAGATTAGAGCTCTCTTACCTATATTGTACCATAATGTGCAAGTAATAGTAAGCTTTTATAAATCAACATTGGAAAATTCATCATTTGATCAAATTTAGCAAAATTTATGTGCACATTCAATTCTGAGTAAACTTTACATGTATTATAATTTTGTGCCACTGAAGTCAACATGACATGAAAACACAAATGTGTGCATTCACTTGCAGAAACAAATGGAAAAAAGCCCATGCATTAGCCTGCACAAAAACATATGGTTTATATGGTTGTGCCTATGCAGAGGTATGAATTAACCACATAATTGGCACAACTGATTGCAGCTGATCAGTCATAGAGCAAATTAACTACTATCAAGTATGACAGTGGCACCATCATCTTATAAGGCTGAATCTTTTCAGTTGGCTTACCCAAATATATTGCCAAAACAAATGGTGTTTACATAAAGTGTAAGGGTGTGCACACATATTCAACCAATCAATGCAATCATGGCATTATTTTTTTTCCCCATTCTTAACTGTTTTTCCTAAAAAATCATTTGAATTCTCAAAGAAATTGTTAGTTTCTAGATCTAACTCAAGGTGGAAATGTCTGACCTCATTTGTTTAACTTCAGTTTTTACATACCTTTTCATATGAATATGTAGATATTAGATATTTATTGTATACTGTTGTATACTGTCAAGAAAAACAATGGTGAATATCTTCTGGAGACTGATTTTAGGGTACACAGTGTGGAGGAATAAGAAGTTTGCACAGTCTTTAACTCAGTTTCCATTTTAGTAACAATAATAATAATAATAATAATTCATTTTATTTATAGGGCACTTTACATTTGTAGTAAACCTCAAAGTACTACATAAAAAAAAATAAAGACACAAGGTAAAGACAAAGATAAAACAATAATTAGAGGCAATTTTATTTATATACTTTCCTAAATAGAAAAGTCATTCAGTCATTATCCAACCCACTATATCCTAACACAGGGTTACAGGGGTCTGATGGAGCCAATCCCAGCCAACACAGGGCAAAGATAGGGACAAATCCGGGCAGGCGCCAGCCAAAGAGACACACACACACACACCAAGCACATACTAGGGACAATACACCTAACCTGCATGACTTTAGACTGTGAGTGGAAACCAGAGCACCCGGAGGAAACCCACGAACACAGGGAGAACATGCAAACTCCAGCTGGGTGGCAGAAGCGCTACCACTACATCACTGTGCCACCCACAGAAAAGTCTTTAACTGTTTTTTAAAACAGTCCACAATCTGCTGTGATGTCAGGTTCTCTGGTAGGGCATTCCAGAGTCATGGAGAGCAACTGTAAAGGCTCGGTCACCCATTGTATGAAGTGTGGTCATAAAGGGGGCAAAGTCGATAGGTATTTGCAAGACAAATTTGCAATACAAAGTTTCTTGTAGTGGATTATAATATAAGAAGTTCCTTAAGGTATTGTGGAGCATTTCCATGGATACACTGGTGAGTGAGCAAACAGTTTGTATTCAATACGGTGAATAGGGAGCCAATGTAGTTACGAAGGATTGGTGAAATATGTTCATATTTCCGCACCCTCATTAGAATCCTTGCACTATTTTGGATTTGTTGGAGCTTTTGAAGTCTTTTGCTGGGATCCCAATGAGGAGTGCATTACAATAGTCCAGCCTGGAGGAGACAAAGGCATGAATTAGCTTTTCAGCATCACAAAGGGAAAGGAAGGAGTTTGGCTAAGATGAAGGAATGCAATTTTACAGAGGTGGTGGACATGTATCAAATGACAAATGGAAGTCTAATTTGACACCCAAATTATTAACAGAAGGGGAGAAAGTAGTGGTATGGCCAGAAAGGAAATACAATTTATCTGAGGAATGAAGTTGATGGGGGTAACCAATTAAGAGGGCTTCTGTTTTGGTGCTGTTCAGCTTAAGAAAGTTCTTGGACATCAAGCCTCAATCTCAGCCAAGCAGAAGGAAAGAGTTCATGGAGGTGTAAAAGAAGTTGAACCCAGTCTCACATAGAGCTGTTATCATCTGCATAACAATGGAATGAAGCTCCATGCCTGCGGATGATGTGACCAGGGTAGCATATATAGATATTAAAAGGGTTGGCCCAGGACTGATCCTGTAGGACCCCAGGTGACAGTGTGGGTATGAAATTTAGCATCCCCCAGGGCCACATACTCAGTAAGATAGGACTCAAACCACTCCAAAGGAATTCCACAAAGTCCAATTATATAGTGAAGACGATGGAGGAGAACATTTTGATCTACTGTATCAAATGCAGCTGTGAAATCCAGAAGGATATGTTATGGAGAGCCCTGGTCAGCAGCCATCAGGAGGTCATTGGTGACTCTGACCAGGACTGTCTCTGTACTGTGAGAAGACGAAACCAGATTGAAATGTTTCAAACAGATAGAATTTTTCGAGGTGATCCTGAAGCTGAACCAAAACAACCTTTTCCAAAACCTTAGACCTTAGGTTGGAAATCAGACGATAGTTTGCTGACACTTCAGGATCCAAAGAGGATTTTTTTAAATGAGGTCTAATTATTGCAGTTTTCAAGGCCAGTGGGACTAAGCTGCTCTGAAGAGAGTGATTAATGATATCAGCAATAAGAGGGTTTCGTCTGATCATTAGCTTTAATCAGAGGAGTAGGAAGGGGTCAAAACACGTTGAAGGCCTCATCCTGTGGATGATGCTTTCAACTTCTTTACCTATAGTACAAAAGAACTGGAGAAGCAGCCCATTAGCTTTGATATGGAAACATCCAGCGATGGAGGGCTAGAAACAGACAATGGTGTCTACCTTAAGAGAAGTGGTTGTTTTTAGTGTTTACCTCTAGAATTGCAGAGGACACTCCGTCAAGCACCTTATTTCCATCCCAAACCTGAATTTACCACTTACAGACTTTAACAGGAAATCACCATCAGCATAAGGACCAGGGGCCATGTATAACAGGTGCGTCACGCACAGAACGTTGCGTAAGAACTTTCCACGTTCAAATCGCCATGTATAAACCTACACTTGGCGTAAAGCCACATACTTTCCACGGTACCTCATGCCTTGTCGTACGCAAGTTCTCCGCTCGGTTTTGCAGACTGGCGGCACCCAGCGTCAAAACAGTGCTACTGTTCATGTGTGGTTACTCCTTATTTTCCTGGCGGCTTTATAAATAGACTGGAAACTAACCGCATATCGTTTATTAGTGTAATGCATCTGATTGCAATTAACTTGTAACAATATAATGGTCCAGGGAATAGCCATAGTATTCCAAATACCATAACTGCTTTAGTGTTGTTACTCTCACTTCTCCTTCTTCTTCTGTCAGCTCCTCCGTTAGGAGCTGCCGACGGATCATCTTTTTCCATATTTCTCTCACTGCACCACTCGGAGTATTTATATCACTGTATCTGAGTGTGAATCACAGCAACAACTGATCGGAAGAATTATCGTTATACAGCTTCATGGACACGCTGTCTCAGCCACTGCAAAACGTTTTAAAGCATTTCCTGTACGGACCTCGCGGTTCAGAAACAGTTTCATCCCAAGAACTTTAAATGCACTCAATCAATTGCACCTTGTAGAACTGTTTGTACTTAAATACAATCACCCCACTGTTAACTTGCCCCAATTATAATATCGCAAACCTGGAGCCACTTTATAAAGCGCCAGATTTAATATGATGACGATAACATTTTTAAGGTGAAATGCAGCAAAATGTTTATTAAATTATACAGATAAACTTTAACTTCATTTAAATAATCTATATTCTTCACTGGGAGTATCTTAAGATAAGAATAATTAAACATGAATACGTAAGATATTTCAATGTTCTTTAAACGTTTTGAAGAATCGGCTAAGCTTACAGATGGCTTAACTTCTATTACAGAGCTGATTGTATGGCTAATGGTTACTTGGGGAAAGAAAAGCACTGACTGCAGTGAGGGCACCAATATATATAAATACAATAAAAGGCAAAGCCTCACTCACTCATTCACTCACTCACCATCACTAATTCTCCAATTTCCCCGTGTAGGTAGAAGGCTGAATTTGGCAGGCTCATTCCTTACAGTTTACTTACAAAAGTTGGCAGGTTTCATTTCGAAATTCAGCCTAATGGTCATAACGGGAAGGTATTTTCTCCATTAACTGTAATGGAGTTGAGCGGGAATTACGTGGGGCGGAGTTTTGTGTGACATCATCACGCCTCCCACGTAATCACGTGAACTGACTGTCAACAAAAGGGAAAAACCAGGAAGACCTCCAAAAGCGCTTAAGAAAACATGCATTAATAATTGAGAAGGCAGCGAAACAATAAGAAGCGCGTGACAATACTACCATATTCATGAGTGTTCCCACTCGAAAGAAAGCAAGGTGTAAACCTAAACTTTAAATTAAGTTCATAGACAGGCTACACATGCTTTCACATACCCACAGGTAATGGGATACAAGTTTAATGAGAGGACGAGGATATAACAGAGTTTTGATCATTTTTGTAACTAATTTAAAAATTGTAGGTGAAGGGGTGCAGCAAATTCCGAGAACTGTGTTTGTGGGGATTGAAGTTAAGGGGGGTGGGGAGTCACGTCATCATATCCTCCCATTCATCTAATTTGCTTGAGCTGAGCTCCGGGTTAACGCTGTCTCAAGCAACTTCATCAGACTGCCACCAAACCCAGAAAAAACCCAAGTTAAATACACACTGTCTCTAGAGTTTCTCCACACTGAATCCTCCAGGCAAATACTTACAAAAGGTCACATTGACAATCGTGTTACGTTATTTTTAAAATCTTTCCTTTTTTTAGCTCGTTAATGAGAAGCTTCGATGCAGTGCTCCATAACACGTTAAAAAAAAATGCATTTAATCACACTTTGCATTACAAGCAAAGGGAGCTTTTGTCAATGCATGATTTCCTGGTACACCGATTACATTGATCAGCGATCCGATTCATTTTACCCGCACCACCTTAGTTTGAGAAGAAGTATGAAAAATATGAGGTTAACACAGAAAACAGATCACCAATTCAAGCTTTATGAATAATCGATTCGCCATCAATAATTGTTTTGAAAGCCATCCTCCTTCCATTTTATAATTTTTCCGCCACTAGCCATGATTAAATGAACGGTAAAAAGTAAGAGCAAAGCGAGGTGACTTATTTAGGCAGGCAATATATGACGCAACACTCATGACAATGTCAATCATGGTTACGTTATTATTAAAATGTTTCCTTTTCTTTTCATTACTTTAAATCATTTCTCCGCCAGGCCGGTATTTTGCTATATATATATACGTATAGAAGACTCCAAAGAGGCTGAGACTTTGATATCATGAACGGTTGCAAACTGTCTCCTGCCCAGCAAAGTCGAGCAGCCAGCGCATGCATAGCTGTGCTGGCTTTGAGAGCGGGATCAGTTTCTGCCTTAAGTCAAACTGAGCACTTTTAATTTTTTCATCCTCCCCCGCTTATAGCCCAGACAAGTGCAAACAGGGGACCCCTTTTCTACACCACGGCAAAATAATATTAAGGCGATTCACACTTTTTTACGTGATACGATTATCAGGTCCTCACCTCAAATTATGAAGACCCCATACACAGTGCAGGACTGAAGTCCCATCACAGCCGATAATGGCGGGAGCCCACCAGTCCACAAAGACCCACCGCGACTGTCCCCAAAAGCCGATCATAACGCCCGCGAACAATCTGTCTATACTATATAAAAAGAAAAGGCAACTTTCCTTTTTACACCTTTTTCCTTTTATCCCAAACCAAAGCCTTTCTCTTTAACACTGCAGAGGACATAAAACTAATTTTCTTTAAATGCGGTAAGGCACATTACCAGAGGACAATTTGAACGTTTACATAGAAAATGTAATTTCAATGTACCTGTACTTTAAACGTTAATGTTTTACTGTTTAATAACTTATAGACTATAATTTATTATTTTTCCCTTTTGCCCCTTTCAGTGACCAAACCTAAAACATTAAAATATGACTGTCACACGTGCATGGGAAGCAGCTAAGGGGCTTAGGGACAATACTGTTTATACATCGCCCAGGGGTGGACTGACGCTCTTTCTGAGTTTTTTCTGAGGTCTTACCCGGAAATTCCCACCAGAGCGCCATTTCCAGGAGGACACACCACCCCCGGGTTCCGCCCCAAGAATGAGGTCACTTCCGCCGCCCAGGGTGATGTCATTTCCAGTTCCGGCCCAGAGGACGACATCATTTCGCCCTCTGAGCTAAAGCTCACTGCCTTTGCTTAGGCAGGCAGTTCTGTTTTGACCTGTTGTGTAACAACTGTTTAAATATCCCCCCAAAGACTTTGCAGCCAAACCGGCTAAACGGGTGGCTGCCCCAAACCTTTCTCGCCTCTGGTCTCCTTCTTACAGTGGCGAAGTGCAGGATGGTGTCCCGGGCCGGGGACACGAACTTCAGGGAAAACCAGGTGGGAGTACCGGGCCGAATTTCAGGGGGAGTGCCGAGGGTCTGGAAGGACGCGGTGCAGGCTCTGCTCCATGAGCATAACCCGGGTTGACCACCCATCTCGTGGAGAAGGGGGGAGGGGACCCACAGGCGTGGCTGGCTTCTGGGGAACACACTCGGGGTCAGTATGCTCTCCTTGGCAGAAAGCCGAGGCCCATGGGGACCAAGGTCCCTGTTAACGGGGTTGTCCAGGCTGGCAGGTGAAAGAAATAATAAACGGGGAGTTTAACCCAAACAAAGGGCTGTCAGAGCGGGCTATGGCTCTCGGAAAAGGTGGTGAGTGGCTAGGGCCTTTCAAAGTGACCCCCTCCAGATAGTGCAGAGGGGCCCGCCACAAAGTACCCAAGATTTTGCCCAGGCCGGCGGGAATTCCATTCTATGGACGAGCTGTTCAAACCTTGAAACCCAGAAGCCGGCTGTACACCCTGGAAGGCAGAACAGCCGCCTGGGGACTACCCGGGAGTATGTCCTACAAGCGTCCTTCCACGCTTAACAGAGCTTGTTCAAGCGCGGTCACGTTGGCTGCGACCTGTCGGGGAACAAGGCGGACCGGGGACAATGGCGGGTTTTGTGTGCCCTTAGAAACCGGCGGATAGACATACGGGGAGCTTTTTATTGGCATAAATAACAGCGCTGCCATGCAGTAACGGTTGTCTTGTCCGCTTATTCTACCGCAACAGTGGATTAAAAGAAGCCCAAACAAAATGATACACGGAGATATCGCCGGCAATACCGCCGAAGTAAGAGTGTTCGAGGAACCTTCGGGGCTTACGTAAGCGCACACGATCCTCCGCTTCGTAATCCTCGGGCGGACGGGTCTGGAAGAAGCTGTAGTTTAGAAAGCTTTCCCTCGAAAGCTTTTTGGCCTGTTAGATGATAAAGATTATCCGCTGCTTCCCACCGTAATCAGCCGACAGGAGGGGGCGGAGGCCAAGAGAGGACGGATACCCCGGCCCGCGCTGGCTACTACGCCATCCACTAGCCCGCGCAGCAGGGAGGACTCCCTCAGGTCAGACCGACCCGCCTCTGGAGTTGCACTTTCAGTTAGAGCAATCCCGCTTTTTCAAGAGAGAACAGTGGAATGACGACTCTCTGAAGCAATATAAAGAATGCAGTGGTCTCGTAACGGCCAACGATCGATTGCCCATCCCAAAGGGACCTCACTTTGTCATGGATAATGAATTATTGTATCGGGTTGCTGAACATGAGGGAAGGTCCGGAAGTTGTTGTTAGTCCGCGGGACCTACCGGGGGGCAGGTTTGAAGTTAGCCCACTCTCACCTTCTTGGAGGCCTTTCTCGCCCGAAAACATTAGACCCGATAACCCCCCCTGGCCGGGATTATAGGAGGTTCGCCGCTTTTCTTTCCTGCCCGGAGGTCAACTGGGGCAAATTCCTGGGAAGGACCGTTCTCTGATTCCCTTCCCTTATTGACGTCCCTTTGACAGGATTGGGGGATATAGTAGGACCCTGAGCCCTCAGCCCAGGATATAAATATATACTCGCCCCTCGGGATTATGAACCCGATTCCCTGAAGCCGCTCCCTTCACCGCTACCACTAAAATATTTGCACGGGGAACTAGTAGGAGTCTTTCACGCGGATTCCTAGAGAAGTCCTGACGGACAAGGAACGCCCTTCACCGGAAACGCTCAAGGAGACTGCCAGTTACGAAAATAAAGCATTTAAAAACCTCGTGTATCATCCTCAAACCGATGGGCTAGTGAGAGATTCAATCAAACTCTCAAGCAAATGCTACGTAAGGTAGTCAGTAAGGATGGGAGGAAGGGCCAACCCCCCCTTGTCCTCTTTGCTACAAGTCCCCCGTTTCCCCCGGGGGTTCCCCTTCCTTTGAATTACTATACGGAAGACAGCCCGGGCTTATTAGATATTTTAAAAGAGGGCTGGGAAGGGAGGCACAGCCCTCCACTAAATTTTGGAGACATCGCCCAGTTGCGCTGAAGATTTGGGTGTAAAGACCTATACTAAAAGTCATATCGAGGAGGCAAATCAGCACAGGCCCGCTTGTATGACCCCGGGCACGATCCCGAGTTCCAAAACCCGGGGGTCACCATGGTATTGGTTCCTACTCACACTCTAAACTGCCGCATATGCAGGCCCCTACGAAATTAAAGGAGAGGAAGGGGTTGGTCAATTTTTTGGTGAAACAGCCAATCCCGACCAGCTGAGCTTTAAAATATCACGTGAAACCTGTGAAACCGTGGAAGGGAGGGATCCCATCCCTCCTCCGGGCAGCCCTGCTCTTCGCGGAAGGGAAGTGCCATTCGGGGAACAGCTATCTCCCAGACAGAGACAGGAGCTCGGCAGCTATCCGCCGGTCCCAGGAGGGTGGTAAGTGAACAACCAGGTCGGACCTCTCTGATTGGCGCACTTAAGTGACTGACCTGGGGTGATCGCCCGTGAGCGACCCTACAGACCCCCGGAGGCAAAGAAAGTAGAAGTGGAACTGGAAATCGCGTAATGCTGGACTAGGAGTGATCGAGGAAAGTAGTAGTCCCTGGTCCAGCCCCATCGCCTTGATTGCTAAGCCTGACGGGGAGTTGGAGGTTTTGCAATGACTGCCGGGCTCAACCAAGTTTCCTCGAGATGCTTATCCCATGCCTCGCCGTGACATCCTCCCAGAGACTGGACCAGCCAAATTTTGACTACACTTGACCATGACAAAGGGTATGGCAGGTTCCTTTAACGGAGTCCGCAGAAAAACCCGGCTTAGCACCCTAGCGGACACTGGCAAAATGCGTCCTTCCATTTGGACACGGGCGCCTGCGACTTTCAGCGCCTGGTGACAAAGTGCTCCGCCCCATAATCCGTTTTGTGCTGCCTATCTGGGTGATGTTGTCACCTTTTTCCAGCACCTGGAAGGAGCCCTACAGCAGGTCACAGCAGTATTACGGGCATTGGGGAGGTGGTCGATCAACCCCAAGAAATGTTACTGGTTTAGAACAAATTTGGGGTAACTAGGTCCGGTACGTGAGGCCACAGTGTTCCGTTGCAAGCCATATGGCCTGGCCCCTCAAGAAACCAAGGCAAGTCCAATCCTTCTGGTTTACCGGTACTACCGGTTTTGGGCCCCGCTTCTCCGGGGAGCGCCTTGACAGACTTGACAAAGAAAAGAGCCCTAACGTGGTATGGTCTGATGCGGGGCTGACTAGGACTTAAAGGGCTCTGACTTCAGGGACCTATCTTAATCTCCCCAACCCTTTTCTCTCCCTTTGTCCCTCCAGACGGACGCCGGCAGGCTTGGAGCCGTGTTGAGCCAAAGCGCCGACGGTGTTGAAACACCGTATGTACTTGAGCCGGGGAAAATGTTGGACCGGGGGACCAGGTAATGCGTGTGGAGAAGGAGGCTTTGGCGATCAAATGCATGCGGACGAGCTGCGTATTTCCTCTTGGGTCCTGGTTCACTCTGGTGACGGATCATGCGCTTTTAAAGTGGGTGACTTCACAGGGAGTCTAACCGCTGGTCACGAGGTGGTTTGACCTGCAGCAGTACAAATATACCGCTCATCACAGGGGTCCTTTATGCCAACGCCATGCCCTCTCCCGGGCCCCCACTTGGGGTAGGTCCCCGACGGGTCTGGGCTGAGGGGGAGTCTTGTCACACACGGTGCTGGAAGCAGCTGAAGGGCTTAGAAATACTGTTATACATCTGCCCAGGGGCGGGTACGCTGACGCTCTTTCTGAGTTTCTAGGCTTACCCGGGAAATCCCACCAGGAGCCGCCATTTCCAGGAAGGACACACACCTCCCGGGTCCGCCCCAAGAATGAGGTCACTGGTTCCGCCCCAAGGGTGATGTCACCTAAACCCGCCCAGAGGACACATCATTTCCGCCCTCTGAGCTATAAAGCTCACTGCCTTTTCTTAGGCAGGCAGTTCTGTTTTGGACTCTGTTGTGTAACAACTGTTTAAATATGCCTCAAAGACTTTTGCAGCCGGGAAACCGAATCTAAACGGGTGGCTGCCCCAAACCTTTCTACGCCTCTGGTCTCCTCTTCTTACAAGACACATACAAACATACACACAAGTATATGTATGTGTATATATATATACACACACACATACATACATACATACATACATACATACATAAATACATACATACACACATATATATAATTTGTGTGCGTGTGTGTATGTATGAATGTGTGTATATATGATGTAGATAGGTATTATATATATATATATATATGTGTGTATATTTAAATATGTATATAGATATGAAGATATGTATGTGTATATATGTAATATATATATGTATATATATATGTATATATATATATATGTATGTATGTATGTGTGTGTGTGTGTTGTGATGTGTATGTGTGTGTTGTATATATATATGACAGCAGCAATCCAAGCTGTGAGAAAACAGTAAAAGGAGGCATGTCAGCGTGCGTGGTACATTTTCTGATGCAGCTACCGAAAACAACTTCATGACGCTGCCGCCAAATACACAAAACAATACTTTAACAATCATGTTACATTATTTTAAAATGTTTCCTTTTCTTTTTCATAACTTCTTTAACACATGACATCGCTGTGAAGCGCGGGTATTTTGCTATATATATATATATCACAGCGACACTCATAACAGTGACAAAACAATCATGTTACGTTATTTTCAAAATGATTCCTTTTCTTTCTCTTTTCTTCTTTAACACACTACTTCTCCGCTGCCAAGCGCTGGTATATATATATATAGATAGATAGATAGATAGATAGATAGATATGAGAACAACCTCATATCAATGATATGAGAACAAATTTT
>NW_024385698.1:0-25202 GCF_016835505.1 Polypterus senegalus
AAAATTTTGTCAAATTTGTTTTGATTTGGTGGCAGCCACAAAGTTATTTTCGCCTAGCTGATCAGAAAATGTACCACCGCCTGACATGCCCCCCTTTTACTGTTTTCTCACAGCTTGGATTGCTGCTGTCATATATATATACACACCACACACACACGACACACACACATACATACAAAATACATACTTTAATACATACATACATACATAACATACATAATATATATATATATATATATATAACATACATATTTCATATCTACATATCTATATAAATATCTACAAAACATATATATACATACCATCTACATCATATATACACACACATATAAAACACACACAAATTATATGTATGTATGTTGTTGTGTGTATATATATATATATATATATATATATATACAGCTGTAAACATTAGGACACCCTTTGAAAGCATTTGGTTTTTGTAAATATTAATAAAAGGGTTATTTCATCTCCGTTCAAAATACAGAAGATTAAAGTAATCCAACTAAACAAAGAAAACTGAGGAAAGTCTTTCAAGATCTTCTGTAATGTCATTCTACAAAAATGCCTATTCTAACTGAGGAAAAAGATAGGACACCCTTGCCCCTAATAGCGAGTGACCTCCTTTGCTGAAATAACTGCAGGAGACGGTTTTTGTAGCCATCTACCAGTCTCACATCGGTCTGAGGAAATTTTCCCCCACCTCAATGAAGAACTTTTTTCAGCTGTGAGAGGTTTGAGGCGTTCCTTGCACGTACAGCCCTTTTCAAGTCCCCCCACAGCATCTCAATGGGATTCAAATCGGGACTTTGACTTGGCCATTCCAGGACTCTCCATTTCTCTTTTTCAGCCAATTTTTGGTTGATTTACTAGTATGTTTTGGGTCATTGTCATGTTTGCATGGTCCAGTTCCGTTTCAGCTTTAATTTTCTAACTGATGGTCTCACTTTGTTCTTCAAGCACCTTCTGATAAAAGGTAGAATTCATCGTGGATTCTATGATGGTGAGCTGACCAGGTCCTGCTGCAGCAAAGCAGCCCCAAACCATGACACTTCCACTCCATGCTTCACAGTTGGAAGGAGGTTCTTTTTTGAATGCTGTTTGGTTTACGAAACATGTCCTCTGCTGTTGTGTCCAAATAATTCAATTTTGGGCTCCCTCTTCCAAAGAACATTATTCCCGAAGTCCTGGTCTTTGTCAACTTTATCTCTGGGAAATGTCAGTCTGGCCCGATGTTTCTCTTGGAACAAAAGGTCTCCTTGCCACACCTCCCATGCAAGTTAAACTTGTACAGTCTCTTTCTGATTGTAGAGGATGTTCTACATCAACAGTAGCCAGAGCCTGCTGAGTTCTCGAGATGACACTTTAGGGTTTTGGAGACCTTTTAGCATCTGGGTCTGCTCTTGGGGTGAACTTGCTGGGGCTACCAGTCCTGGGCATGTTGGGGTTGTTTTTAAAGCTCCACTTGTAGACTATCTTCCGGACAGTGGAATGGCTGATTTCAAAATCTTTTTAGATCTTTTTAAATCCCTTCCCAGACTCATAGGCTGCTAACAACTCTTTTCTGAAGTCCTCTGACAGCTCCTTGTTCCACCATGGTGCCCCTCACTTCAACAGTCAGGAGACACCAAACTAAATGTCTGAGGTTTAAATAGGCAAGCCTCATTCAACATGCAGAGTAACGATCTACTAAATTTTGTGCACCTGGTGGATATACCTGTGTGAGATCTGAGCCAATTTAAGAGGGAATACATGAGGGGTCCATCTTTTCCTCAGTTAGAATAGGCATTTTGTAGAATGACATTTACAGAAGATCTTAAAAAGACTTTTCTTCAGTTTTCTTTGTTTAGTTGGATTACTTAATCTCTGTATTGTTAAAAGGAGATGAAATAACCATTTATTAAAATGTTACAAAAACCACATGCTTTAAAAGGGGTGTCCTAATGTTTTCAATGATGTATATAAAACACATACATAACTTGTGTGTATGTTTGTATGTGTCTATATGTGTGTGTATAGCTTTGGTCAGGGAGTCAAGGGAAAAATAATAAAATATAGTCTATAAGTTATTAAACAGTAAAACATTAACGTTTTAAGAAGTACAGGTACATTGAAATTACATTTTCTATAACGTTCAAATTTATGCCTCTGGTAATGTCCTTCCGGCATTTAAAGAAATTAGTTTTGTGTCCTCTGCAGTGTTAAGAGAGAAAGGCTGGTTTGGGATAAAAGGAAAAAGGTGCAAAGAAAGGAAAGTTGCCTTTTTCTTTTATATAGTAAGAGATGTGTTTGCTGACGTATGATCGCCTTTTTGGGGACAGTCGCGTGGTCTTGTGTAGACTGGTGAGACGCCCCGCCTTTAAATCGGCTGTGATGGCACTGTCAGTCCTCCACTCCTGTGCGTTTTCTTCATAATCCGAAGCTGAGGACCTCATCAGTATAAAATGCAAAAGAAAGTGTGAATCGCCATAATATTTTTTTGCCGTGGTGTAAAAGGGGTCCTTGTTTGACTTGTCGGGCTATAAAATTAAAAGTGCTCACTTTGTTAAGACAGAAGCTTATCAGCGCTCAAAGGCCGGCACAGCTAGGCACGCTGGCTGTTTTCGACTTTTGCTGGGCAGGAGACCCTTTTGTACCCCGTTCATGATATCAAAAGTCTCAGCCTCTTTGGAGGTAATTCATATATTATATATATAGCAAAATACCCGGCGCGGAGAAGTAGTGTTTAAAGTAATGAAAAGAAAAAGAAACATTTAATAATAACGTAACATGATTGACATTGTCATAGTGTTGCTGTCATATATATGCCCAAAAAGTCACTCTCGCTTTCTTACTTTTTTACCCGTTTATTTAATCATGGCTAATGGCGGAAAAAATTTTAAAATGGAAGGAGGATGGCTTTACCAAAACAATTATTGATGGCAAACCATTATTCATAAAGCTTGAATTGGGGATCTGTTTTCTGTGTTAACCTCATATTTTTCATACTTCTTCTCAAACTAAAGGTGGAGTGCGAGGGGTAAAATGAATCGGGATCGCTGATCAGTATGTCGGTGTGCCAGGAAATCATGCATTGACAAAAAGCTCCTTTGCTTGTAATGCAAAGTATGATTAAATGCATTAAATTTTTAACGGCGTTATAGACACATGGCGAAGCTTCTCAGCTGTGCTTGTGCTAAGAAAAGGAGTTTAAAAATAACGTAACACGTTGTCAATGTGACTTTGTAAGTAGTGCCTGGAGGATTCAGTGTGGAGAAACTCTGGGGGCGTGTGTATTAACTTGTGGATTATTCTGGTATTTGGTGGCAGTCAGCGAAGTTGCTTGAGGAAGGCGGCGTTAACTACAGGCGTCAGCTCAGAGTGAAATGGGATGAATGGGAGGGGAGATGATGACGTAACTCCCCCCACCCGCCTTAACTGTAAATCCCCCACAAACACAGTCTCTCGGAATTTGCATAAGCACACCCTTCACCTACAATTTAACTTGGTTACAAAGTGATCAAAACTCTGGTTTATATCCTCGTCTCATTAGGCTTGTATCCGCGTTACCTGTGGGCATGTAAACATCAGCGGTGTGTCTATGAACTTAATTTAAAGTGTAGGTTTACATCGTGCTTTGTTTCCGAAATGGCAGAAATCATGAATATGGTTGTATATGTCACTCGCTCACTTCTTATTACATTTTGCTGCCTTCAATTATATAATGCATGTCTTCTGGTTTCTATGTACTGCGTGATTACGTGAAGGCGTGATGATGTCACCTGAAACTCCGCCCCCGCGGCGTTCAAGATCCTCTCCATTAGAGTAAATGGAAGAAAAACAGCTTTCAATTATGACCATTCTGGCGTAGAATTTCGATATAAAACCTGCCCAACTTTTGTAGGCTGTAAGGAATGAACCTGCCAAATTTCAGCCTTCTACCTAAACAGGAAGTTTGAGAATTAGTGATGAGTGAGTGAGTGAGTGGTGAGGCTTTGCCCTTTTATTAGTATAGATTATTTTTTGCTAAAATACTATTTATATTTTATTTTCATAATTTTCATAGTTATGTTTGTTGTATTTCTTGTTGCATACAGTATGTTGTTGGAACATCACAAGACAGAGTTGATGTCCTCTCATTTTTAATAAGTGATGCTGAAATTCTATATAATGTTATGTTACAATGATTAGGTCAAGTGTAAAATGTTCTGCCTACTCATATTATGGTTTTGTTTAATTGAACATTTATAAGCTTATGCAGTGAGAAAGGTCAGCATGAAACTGAAAAGAAACATACAAGTTTATATAAAAAGTTTTTTTTATTTTCTTTTTCAACCCAATTGTAATTTTATTTCCTCTGTTGAATGAGTTACTAACTGGTGCAGTTAGTACCAAGTATTTTCCTGCATTGAATTTTTGAGGTCTTCTCCATATTTTCCACATTTTTTGGGAGGCGATAGTTAATTGCAAGTACAGTGGAACCTCGGTTTTGCGAGCATAATTCGTTCGGGCGTGCTGCGCAATCCAAAACACTCGTATATCAAAGCGAATTTCCCCATAAATAATGGAAATTCAGATGATTGATTTCACAACCCAAAACTATTCATATAAAAGGATTAATACAAAATAAAGTAAAATACATAATACAAATTAACCTGCAATTTACCTTTAAAAAAGAATCATTGCTGGTGTGAGTTTCTAAACTCATGTGGAATTCCCACCAGGACGACACGCTGAAGAAGTGTCCCCAAAGCAATCGCATGATCTCCCAGCGCTGTAGCAGTTCGCCCATATAAGCGCATCCAAAAGATCAGGAACATTATAAGATCCCGCTGCAATAAATAACAAGCGCTGTTGCTGTTTCAAACTGAATAAACTGGTGTTTATTCGGCGCAATTAAGTAGTGAGACTCAACCGTGTTTTGGGGAGCAAGATGAGGACTCGCCTTCACAGCGCACACACACAGTCACAATGCTGTAGTAAACAGAGGCTGGGCGGCGAGATAAGAAAGAGAGAGTGAGCGGCTGGGCGAGCAAGAATAGGAGAGAGAAAAGACACACTGGGCGGCGAGATAAGGAGAGAGAGAAAAAGCCACGATGGGAGGCGGCGGCGAGATAAGGAGAGAGAGAAAAAGGCACTGGAGCGAAGCGGCGAGATAAGGAGAGAGAGAGAGAGAACCACCATCAGTTCAGTTGTGATCACGCAGTGCTCAGCAGACAAAGTGTATACTACTCGTGTGCAAGACATCGCTCGTTTATCAAGTCAAAATTTATTAAAAATGTTGCTTTCGTCTTGCAAAACACTTGTAAACCAAGTTACTCGTAAACCGAGTTCCACTGTATTGTGATACTGAAGAGATTTTATATAAGTGAGGCGCTCTTGCTTGGTTCACAGTAGTCCCATCTAAATTATCTTGTCTAAATTACTGGTGGTTTAAGCTTTGGATGCAACATTCAATGAAGTGCAGCTTATTGTCCAGAAACTAAAATGCTAAGCAGATTACATTTAATTCTCTGTGGCCTTCTTACTTCCTAATTAAAAAGAGGAAGCATAGTGTCATAGTGATGTCATATCTGTTTCTGTCAGTACCCATATATACATGTGAGACTCCAGTGAAAAGCTAAAGGGGCTTTTCAAAAATGGAATATTTTTCATTCATTTGTAACAGTTTACTTATAAAATAGTCCTACCAAAATTAAAATACAGTTTTTCTACTTTAGAATATTGTGGAAATATTTAAAATATAGAAATTATTTAGAATGTGTAATTATTTAAAATAATAATAATATAGAAACATATTACTGCCTTTTTACCATTAAATGATTTAATTCAAGTCTGTTTTAGAAATTCATAATGGAACTTTAACAAATGAACCTGCTATATAGGCGTGACACAGCAGACCACCAAATGAATTTTGTATGGAACAGAATTGCTAAAGTCAAATCTATTTGAAGCACATGGAGCTCGAATAAGACAGGGCCTTGAGTAGAACTGTTGCTTCTCTGGTTTGAAAAATTGCGTCTAGGCATGTAGATGGGATGCCACCTGTGCATTTCAAGTATGTTACCAGCCATGGTTTTGCTGGGATAAGACCCAAAGGCCATATCCATGACCAGACCCCAGATATACTCGAGGAACTATATTTCTCCAGATGCCTTTGAGTTCCATGAAATTGTATATATAGAGGTGGAAACTGCTGCTGAAGATATTATGGCCTACCTTATTTAGCATTGCATGCCGTAATTATGGACCTCATTAGGAAAAGAAATGTAAAATGAGTGAGACAATGACTGAATATATTCAGGGTCTTACGTTTACATCATTTGCTTATAAAAGTACAATTCTTGCAGGTTGAAACATGTCCTTTTTGGTCAAAGAAGGGCAGCAGAAACATTGTTCAATAAATTCTTCTGGAATTGATGAAATCATGTGCTCATTCCAAAACCACTGAATAATCATCAAGACAAAGTAACCCTTGTGTAATGTCAAGTTATTAAAGGATGAATGGATTCTGTCCATGAGGTCTAAAAGTTTTCTGTATCAATATATGTAAAAGACCTTTTTGAAGGTAGAGGATGATGGTATCTGGTTCAAGACTTTGGTGTTCAATATCTGTCTTGAAAGTACATCTGCCTTTTGTTATCTATCTCAGAATGATACAAAATTACAATATTAAAAAGGGCAAACATAATCCTGACTGACACTGAAGCATTTGGCAGTTTTTAAGTTATATGAAACTTATGAAAAGGATAAAATTATGCTCTATCCTTCCAGTCAGCTTCTTCATCTTTGTTGGCTAATTTAATATGGCCAATAACTCACGAATCTCAAAATTATTATTATTTTAGAAGGGAAGTTATTTTTTGGAGGATAATACACAAGCAGTAAGCATTTGGAAATGTTTGAGGATTGTTCACAATCCTACATTCAGTGTCTCTCAACTTTGAGTTCGAACTGGAGGTTGATGTTTGATTGTCTGAGGATAGCTATTGTGGTATGGTACGTAACCATTCAATGGCTACCTGTGTATCAATTGTTCAGGAAACTTTGTATGCAAAGGTAGCAATTAGATCTACAGTAGACACAGCATTCTTAACAAATTGCCAATACTGATTATCAGAACCAATAAACTGCTTGTTTTCTGCTTTGCAGAATAGTGGTTTGTTGTTTAAAGGAATGTTAACATAGCCTTGAATATTCATGTAAATAGTTCTCTCAGAACTGGAAACAGCATTACAGGAAGTCACTGGTTTGGCAGTATGTGTACTTGAGTAGTCTGTGTTTTGTAGTCATCAAAGCCAAAGCCTGTAATTATTATTTTAAATTAACTGGATAAATATATAGCAGTTATGTTGTTTATTGCAAATTGGTAATTATTTATAATTTGCTTCTTTTCAGTTTTTTCACTCTAACTTCCTTAAAATCAAAATAAAATTGAAAATGTTAGGTTTGGTCAAATACTAGAACAATCTTGAGAAATATGATAACACAAAATAGCTTTGAGGGCTTTTGAAATTCAAATATGTTTTAACATAAGAAAAATAATTAAGTCATGAATTTGTGAGATATACTTATCAAAATTTGGTGAAATCGTCAAAATGTCATTACCTAATAAATTGCAATATAAACCCCAAAGATATAACTAATAATGTCATCAAGATGACCAAATATTTGGGGCACTAGATTGGCCCATATAGCTCAAATCTATGTCATCAATGGTGTCATTAAATGCGATCTTTGATCATCTTCTTCCTTATTTGTATCAAATTTACATGCTTCTAAGGCCCACTTAGTCAAGATAGTCTCTTCTGTAATATATTTATTAAATTCTGGCAAAATACCGGCAACCATGGCCGGGAAGTAGTGTGTTATGGTTTTACTGTCCAAATAATGCAAAGTGCATGACATGTGTTGTTTTGCCCTAATTCTGGGCTCATCAGGCCTACACACACACTGCCCCCTCTGGGAATTAGACCTCGGACGTCAGTGCTAGGCGAAGCCTCTTACGTTCGCTATGGTGTGGTTCGTTGTTGAAACAGTATGTAGATCGGGGCTCTGCTATATATATATATATATATATATATATATATATATATATATATATATATATATATATATATATATATATATATATATATATACATGAGGTGTGGCAGAAAGTAATGAGACTGGCAACACTGCAGCGATCTAGCAGCGCTGCGCTGTTGGCCTTGATAGAAACACGTGTATCAATGCCCTCCCATAGCTCAGTCACAGTTTTGCTCCTTCCGTTAACTTCATTGATTTTTGTGACTGCTATTAGCAAAGTTGTGTTTTTAGTTGTTGTGTCACGCCAAAATGGAACAAGCGAATTTGGAGCAAAGTTGTGCCATTAAATTTTGTGTTAAGCTTGGAGAATCGGCAAGTGTATTTGAAAAGTTAAAACAGGCCTATAGAACATTCTTTATCGAGCTCAGGATTTTCAGGAAAGCCTTCAACCCGAGAAAACCAATGAGAAACATTGAATGTGTGAACACTCTTGTGAGATCAGACCATCGTTTAACATTAAGAATGTTGAGTGAACATTTCAATTTGAACAGATTTACCGTTCATCAAATTTTGACATTTGCACATGTGAAAGAGTTTGTGCCAAAATGGTGCGGCGACCTCACAATTGAGCAGAGGACAATCAAGCAGCATTCCTGGTCCCCCAGCCCTTATTCACCTGACCTCCAGTCTGTGTGACTTTTTCCTAAACTGAAAAAAATGTCCTCCAAAGAGGATGTCATTGGGACTTTAGAAACACCCAAAGGAGTGTAGCGGACATGCTGAAGACCATACAGGTTGAAGACTTTGGCGCTGCTACCAACAGTGGAACAGCGTCTCCATCGGTGTGTGCTGCCCAGGAACTACTTTGAAGGGGATAACATTGATGTTTGAAAAAATAAAAACTTTGGTAAATAAAATCAGTCTCATTACTTTTCTGCCACCTTGTATGTAGCAAAATACCCTCGTTTCATGGCCGGAGTAGTGTGTTAAAATTATGAAAGAAAAATATTTAAAAATAAGTAACATGATTGTCAATGTAATTGTTTTGTGACTATTATAGTGTTGCTGTCATCAAGTTTGATTATCATTATTTCTGATGAGTTCGTATTTGGAGGATGTGTTGTGTTCAGGTTTACATTCTGTGTTTGTCAACACGTTATGCAAAATAACAGGTTTCTTTCCTTGATTCCTTTCTTACCATCAATAAACAGCTTGTCTTCCTCTTTATTTGAGACATCACACTGCATACCGGGTTTTTTTTTTTACTGTCTTCTTTTAGCTGGACATTGACTTATTTTCCACCGTGTACTTTGTTTCACAGTAGCTGCACTTATATGAATATGCTTGTATGCATCCTTTCGCTTCATATTCTTTTGCTGCCTTCTCAATTGTGTGTCACGCTTTTGTTCAGCTCTTTAGACTGTTGCTTTTAATCTGTATACTGCGTTCACAGTCAATTCACGAGCCGCTAAGAGTACATGCATCGAAGGTTCTCAGCTGTGCTTGTCTATCTCGTCACGATTTCCAGCTTTTTATTCAATGTTATAAAGACCCGGCCTTAAAGTTTCTCATAGTTCGCTGTGTGTCAAACACCACCTGAACATCTCATCTTCGTCTGAATAAGCACAGTCCTCAGTCCTTCACCCATGAATATTTAGTGGCAGAGTGTTTCTATTGGATTGCCGCTGACGGGCTATGGGCAGGCACTCAATTACGTCACGGCGTGGCGATGAGGGGCGCCTCCGCCTCACGGCGGCCGGGCTACCCGGGCTATGGCCGGTATATATGTCAGTCAGTCAGTCAGTCAGTCAGTCAGTCACTGTTGAAGACTTTGCCTTTTATTATTCGTGTCTCTATATCGGCGCTTTGACTTTCGCGGTTTCACTCTATACATGGATTTTAAATGTAAGCACATCTAAATATATATCACAGATTTTTAAGCTGGTTGGATTTCTGCAGACAGTGGGTCTTTTAATTTATGCTACCTTCCTCAGTTTGTTTTGCCTATTTGATTTCATACAAGGGGCTATTGGCGGATGGCTTAGAAGCTACTCAATCAGAGCATGTATTAAATATTAACTAAAACTCCTCAATGCTATAAGATATACATCCAGCGCGGAGCTTGATTTGTTTTGCTTGTCTCTGCCTCTCTCTCACCCTCTCTGACATTCTCTAAGCCTGACGGAGGGCTGCTTGACAGAAGGTGCTGTTGTAAAAGATACTGGCCTTCTATAAATAAGTAAAACTGTTGCGGTGCTCGTATTTAAAAGCACAAAAGCACATGTATTGATTTTTGATTGTTGTAATCGCTCTCTCTCTCTGGCGTTCTCTCGCCTGGCCCGAGGAGGGGAGTGTGAGCAGAGGGGCTGTTTGTAGAAAGATCTAGCTCCTCTAAAAATGCCTCGGCAAACTTAAGCATAAATATTGATTTTTGATTGTTGCTTTTTTCTTTGCAGCGCTCTCTCTCTCTCCCTCTGAAATTCTCTGCTCCTGAAGAGAAGAAGATCTATTGCATTCTTTTAATTGTGAAAAGAACTGTCATCTCTCTGTCTTGTCATGGAGGACAGTTTAAACTTGCCTGACTAAAGGTGTATTTCATGTCTAGAGGCTCTAATAATGTTAACACAGTGTGGGAAGTTTGCAGGAGCTTAAAATATATAAAATAACTACACAAACATATGGTTTCTACTTGGCGGATTTTCGTCTATGGGGGTTTGAGCATAAACCCGATCGAGGAGGATTACTGTATAGATGTAATCAGAGGAAAATTATAGCTACTGTTTTTTACTGTTGTTTGGTTTAGTCGTAATAATCAATGCATGGTCTTAGTAAATAAACAAAAAAAAAAAAATGTCGTCTTTAGATTGCTAAAAGCCATTGCTATATTTTTTCTTTAATGTGCCCTTCCATAACTTTGCTTCTGGTAAAGTCTAAAATTCAAAGTTAAAACAAGCATTAGTAGAGGAAATAACAGGCTATCCATAATACTAGATGCAGTCATACAGTAACTGTGCTGCCATATTTTATAGGTGGCAGGTGCTGACTCATATATGGCATTAAAATTTCCCATACCGACCAAAAACAGCCATAGCAACAGCAAAAGCAACATGGGGCGCGAAAATCACTCCCGAGATGGCACTTTTCGTTGGGTGCAATGGTGTGTGTAGAAAAACTGTTCAAAGAAACAGAAAATCAAGGCGTGCTGAATCACATGGGTTGTAGGTAAAATATAAATATAAAGTCATAAAGCATAAAAAACCACGGTAGTGAGTAGATACAGAGGTCAAGTCTAGGCATTGAACCCATTTTGTTGGAATTCTGAGTCACTATAGGAGCCTTGATTTTAATATCCTTATAAAAAATATGAATGGATTATTCTTTATCTAATTTAATTATCTTTATTTCTTTTATTATCCATTTTCTTGTTTTTTTGTCAGGCTGTCATATTGGTCTGAACCTGCAGCACACATGCATGTGAATACAGTATCAGTAAAATGATGTCTACAGCTAAGCATATTTTAATTATTGCATGAACATTTGAAAAAGTAGTGTTATCCCACAAAACAATTCATTCAACTTTATACAAATGTATCATCCCAGCTACTGCAGTCTTTCCTGGAAAAAGTGGTTGTTCACCTGACTGAGAGGTCAGCCCAGCTCAGAGCATTCTTTATATATGAAGTTGATACATTAAAATTAATGAGGCAATGCCATGCCAAACCATTTTCCAAATATAGCAATTTTGGAGTTGGGTTGTAGAGGCTGGAGCCAATCACGCAAGCATAAGGCACAAGGCAGGAATTCCTGGATTAGGTGCAAATTCATCACAGGTGAACACGCACACACAGATACTGGGGATACTTAGCATAAGCCATTCACCTAATGTGCACATCTTTGGATTATGGAAGAAGCCAAGCACGGAGAAACCCCGCAGAGCAGGCGAAAATGCAGGATGACCTAGAATATGAACCCTGAGGTCTACTTACTGTAATGCTTGCTTTACTACTGCTGTGCATCTGTACCACTAATTTAATAATGCAATGATTCTAATTAATTTGGTGATGCAGTGTTATTTATGAATGGGTAACACATGTTATACATTTTGTACAGTATATTCAAATACTGACCTTCAATGAAGGCTCTGACTGAGGCCCTTGAGAGACAGGAGGAGTCTGAGTGTGTTTGTCTGTGGAGAGTGTCGACCTTGTTAAGAGGTTTACTTAACTCAGCAGTGATATTCATGTCTTTGGTGACTCTTCTTCTACGAAGTCAGAGAGACAGATTGGGAAAGCATGGGTGGTCATGAGGTTGCTGGAAAGGGGTGTGTGGCGCTCCTTATATCTAAACAAAGGCCGAAGGTCCAAGTCTTTTTGTAACAAAGACCTGACCGACACAAATGGACACGGAGGACGTATAAAATGAACAAGCTTTTATTTATCTTCAGCTGTGGGACATGTCTTCCCTGTGCTACACAGCCCAACACAGTCCAAAAACACACCTGCAACACCAAACACTGTTCTTCTCTCCCTCTACCACCACTCCTCCTAAAAAGCTCAGTCTTCCTCCTCCCGACTCTGGCTCTTTGAGTGGTAGGTGATGGCCCTTTTATAACCCAGGTGCTTGACCACCTGTTCCTAATTACACCTCCGGGTGGGGCTGAAGATTCATCCAGCCAGGCTGTTGAGTCCATGCAGCTCCCCCTAGCGGCCATCTGAGCCCTCAACCAGGTTGTGGAGGACTCCATTTCCCATGGAGCCCTGCTGGTGGTTGGGGAATGCACGTCAGCCATGGAGGCTGCCACCAAGCGTCCCAGAGGAGGTACTGGACTGCCCATGGTGTTATGTTCCCCTGGAACATAAGCAGCAGAGCATCCCCAACACGGGACCTGGCTGTCCTTCATACTTTATAGAGTTCTGGTCCTTCCTGTCTTGCTATATGGTTGCAAGCCGTGGGCGTATCCAGTGACCTGAAAGGAAGAATGGACACCTTTGCTACTGTGTCTCTTTCTATAATCCTTGGGAACCACTGGTTTTGACTTTGTGTGAAATGAGTGGTTGTTCATGGAGTCCCAAATGAGACACATTACCTACATGTGAGGGAGCTTCAGTTACAGCACTATGTGGCCATGAGGTGTAATTCCCAGAGGGTGATCCGGCTCATAAGATCCTCATTGCTGGGGACCCGAGTGGCTGGACCAAGTCAAAGGGATGCCCAGGTAACAACTGGCTGCAGCAGATAAAGGGTCATTTGCAGATGGTAGGACTGGACAGTGTGTCTGCCTGGGGGTAGTAAACCAGGATCCTGAGTTCTTTTGTCATGTAGTGAGTGCAGGATTGCACTGTACCAGTACATGCTCCCCAGCTTCACTTGACTAATACACTTACAAAACTTCATCTTAAAATGAATTAATAAAGAAACACATTTCTAAAAAGTGGAATTAAACTCATTGATTATAAATACAATTTTAATATAACTTTAGTACTTACTGTATAGCTTTAATATTGTCAGACAGTAGGGGAGACTTTATCTTAAAAAGCAGAGAGAGAGAGCACCTTTTGTAGAGAGTTGTTGAAACCTGGTATACAATAACACAGTAAAGTCCTAGAGAATACATTTCAGTATGTAGGATTTACATTTCAGAAAGCTGATGTAGAATAAAAACAACAAGAACAAAAGATAAATCGTTGTCATTAAAATGCTGTAAAAAGAGATACTTATGAGATAATCTAGGAAGAGAGTTCCACAGGGATATGACCTATAAACCTAAATGTAATTTAATGAGATGTTGTAAGACATAAGTTAATTTACCTGTAAACCAATCAGATTAATACTGGGGTGAGAGGTAGACCGGTGGTCTTTAGTATACAGAAAGTATTTGCAGTTTTATAAGTTGGTACAAAATTTTGTAAATTGTTCTGTTTATAAATTTACATTTTAAAATTTAAAAAAAAATTTTTATTTGATAAATGATTAAGTCTTATTGATGACATAGTGTTGTGTGGCACCACAAAAGAGGAAGGGGAGAGGAAGTTGAAAGTTCGGAGAAGTGTTTTGGAAGACAGAGGATCATTAAAAATAAATAGAAGACAGAAAAGATATGTGTTTTAATGATGGTCAGGATTAAGGAAGTTAGCCTACAGTGAGAGCTATTGAAAAGTGGATACATTTAAATATTTGTCGGTGGAAGCCCGTGATGGAAAATTAGACACAGAGATAACCCACATGGTGCAGTGTGGATGGAACAATTGGAAGAAGGTATCAGGGTATTGTGAGATCAAAGAATCGAGGCCAAATGTTAAAGTTACAGGTTTTAAGACTGTGGTAAGACCAGAAATGATCTAAGCTGAGCAGAAACATGGATAGTAAAGGAAGTGCAAGAAAAAAGTTAGATGTGGCAGAAATGATAATGTTGATGGATGTGTGGAGTTACATAAAGGTAGAATAAGAATGGAGACAATCAGAAGTACAACAAAATAGTGAGAGATGTCCAAGAAAGTGCAGGAAAGTAGATTGAAGTAGTATGGACATCAACAACATTTTATTTATATAGCACATTTTCATACAAACAGTAGCTCAAAGTGCTTACATGGGAATATGTGAGCCATAGGAGAATGTATATGGGGAAGAGAAAGTAAAGGGAAGCCAAGGTGGGGGTGGATGGATAAAAGTAAGAGAACATCTGAAGTAAAGGGGTTCAACTAGTGAGAAGGTGCACAACTGACTTGTATGGAGAAGGATGATAAAGCCCATCCACCCTACATGGAAGTGAGAAAAGATGAAGAATGAGAAGAATTTTGTACTGTATTATATATTGGATTGGATAGCAGTAGGTTGTTGTGTTGTAAACTAGAAAGTCCCAAAGTATAAAGTCCCAATCAATGTCTCAAAAAGCCCCTGAGAGGAGAAAACCATCAACCCTGGCTTTTATAAACAAAAAGCTACAAATAATCTTTATAAATAAAAGATTTATTTTGGAAAAGGCTCTATTAAACAGTGAAGTTCCAAATAAATCCAGTAATAAAGTCAAAAACAGACCATAAGGTCAAAAATCCAGTAATTCATAAATGATCAAAGCAATATAAACACAGAGAACTCACTACCAACACTAGCACATTCAATGGACTGCAAGCGACTGTGGGTTTTCTCAGCCTTTATAGGGCTGATAAGCAGGTGAGGGCAGTCAGGTGGACCCCCATCTCCTAGGGAATCACTCACAAAACACATGGAATATAGCAAAATACACTTTGACACATGATAACTAAATAATCCACACTAATAACATGAAAAAGACAAAAATTAAACCTTTGAACCCCAGCTGGGGGATAACCCTGACTGAAACACAACAAGCTGAACCTATTTAGGTATACAGTGATATACAACAATAGTAGGCATGTTTCTCATTTTCAAGAATTCACTTGAGAATTCATGCAGGAGCATAGTTAAAGAGAGACTTACAGTAATCCAGATGAGATGTGGATAGGCAGTTAAAATGTTTTCAAATTCTGATTCTGTAGAGAGCAAACATTAATTCTCTCAATAGCTCATAAGTTAATAAAAATAATGTTTTATGACTACTAAGATATACAATTCACAGTTTCAATGGAGTCTACATTGGATGTACATCAATGAGTTTTGTGAGTACTGCCATGCATGTTCAGTGTTTTTTTTTGACATAGACCAAGTAAAACTCCATCCATCCACCATTTTCCAACCCGCTGATTCCAAACACAGGGTCACGGGGGTCTGCTGGAGCCAATCCCAGCCAACACAGGGCAAGAACCAATCCTGGGCATGGTGCCAACCACCCACAGGACACACTAGTGCCAATTTAGAATCACCAATCCACCTAACCTGCATGTCTTTGGACTGTGGGAGGAAACTGGGAGGCCGGAGGAAACCCGCGAACCAGGGGAGAACATGCAAACTCCACGCAGGAAGACCGGGGCGAACCGGGTCTCTAACTGAGGCAACAGCGCTACCACTGCGCCACCGTGCCTCCCACTGAGAAACATATCTATTCAAGAATTGTCAAACCATGTACAGAATATTGGTCTTATTTTTTATGATCAGTGCCTGAATGGGAAGGTCAAAACAACCAAAACACCTTTCCAACTTTTAATGTAAATTAAGTGATGTAAGAAAATAATGCTAAATATGCAATATCTTTATAACCCAAAGTCCACAATCCAAACTGTTAAAAACCAGAAAAATCATAAAAGGTAACAGGCCACAGACCTTGCTAAAAGTGCATAAGAACATTATTACTGAGATAAGATGCCACATTAAGATAACTATGGATGTAGGTATTCTAAATAGGGCTCCCATATAGTAGGTGGTTGAATCAAGGTAACACCTGAAGCACCAAATGAATGACATAGGGGTAAGTAAGTGAAAGAGAAAGATAATACAAAAAAATTTAAAAGCAAGTGCAAATAAGAGGTGGGGATGAATTGCAAACACCACAAAAAAAAGCACAACACACACAGAGGACTATAACCCAGACACGACTAGCACTGACCCAATGTGCAAATACACTAAAGTTAATGTAAAAGCAGAGTACTGTAATTAACAAAAATATGCTATTGCTTGCAACAATTGCATTTAATTAAAATTATGTAATATATAGTTTAATTATAATAATGTTATGTAGATGTATTGTAGATATGTAATTTAGTAGTTGTAGTTTATTGTAATTTATTAAATTAATGTTCTTCTAGATACTTAAACAAATATCTGTGATGTTTAATTGATCCATTTGTTTACTGCACATAATTTTTTGTACTATGGTGT
This sequence comes from Polypterus senegalus, assembly GCF_016835505.1. NCBI lineage: Eukaryota > Metazoa > Chordata > Cladistia > Polypteriformes > Polypteridae > Polypterus > Polypterus senegalus. Next base: position 16,798 of record NW_024385698.1, read on the forward strand.
TTCAGGTAATTTGAGCATATTCACACAGCACTAGGTGTAAGGGAACAGGAGTTCATTTTTGGATACATTTAGGCTCACAAAGGCACTTTAGGGTCTTTAATGAATCCTACATGCAAATCTTTTAGTATATGGGAGTCAGTCTTAATTGTAAATTGTGCCTTTTATTGTGACTAACAAGACAAACTGCTTTTCATATAAAATGTAATGCTCAGTTGTACAGATTTCATTTGCATTAATAGTTTTGCAGATGTTTTATCTTGGTAGAGTAATATATATATTGCTCTACTGTCCCCTATTTATTATTAATATGTAGCCTTAGAATACCTAATCTCACAGACTTACCACTGTATATAACTTATCCCCACCTTCCCTTCTATATCTATAACCTCAGGCAATTAGATGTAGTAAAAAGACAAGCAGGAGTTAAGTTACACATAAAATAATGTATTACTGATAATATTCATAAATAATAACAAAATGCAAAGTACATTTGAATATTGGCAACCATACAACCTGATAAAATGGTGATGTGTAATTCAGGTGGCACACAGACTTGCAGTTACTTAAAATGTCTCTAGTTAAGGCATCGTTGGTGCTCAGCTTTCAGCCACATGTCTGTTCAATATGGCTGCTGAGCTGTGCTCTTCATGTGTCTTCATCATCACAGGGTTAGCAGAGAGATGCTTCTTCATCATGTGGGTCAGTCAGAGAGAGAATGTGGTTGAGCAAGTACATTTATAGATGTTCTCTCCAATTCCTAGAACCAATAGGACATCATGGTACTTGAAGGCCTCTGAGACAAGCCAATTCCAAACAGCCATACCTCAGACCAATGGGTGAAATAGAACATCTTATCTGCCCAACCCCAAGACCATATATTACACTAACCTGGCTTTGTGTGGGGAGATCAAACTGGTTTAAGACACATCCCCCCAAATCCTGTCATAAAATTACAAAGAGACAGTCGTAAAAAGGGGGATGGGGGAAGGCAAACATGAATACCTCTCACCACTTGGTTTGCCTAAATTATAAATAAAGACATACAAAACATTTATCAAGTTATATGCAAAATCCTACATCACAACACTCCACCCGATGAATGTTTTGTACAATGTCTTTATAACAATGTCTTTAAATTGTTTCAAGAGTCTGATGCATAACTTGTGCATTGATTTGCAGTATTTGCTCTCCCAGTGTTAAAAGTTGTCCGTGACCATTTGTCCATTACATATCTTCTTTATTTCAAAGACAATCTGAAGAACTTGGAAGCGCTCCCGATGACTTGTATCTGCTCCAGCTTGCGTCAACTCTTTCTGCAGTCTCCATATGTCATCAGATCTGGTGGTTCAAAATGAGACAAGTCCACACCTTCCACTAAACTAGCCCACTACAATTGAGTCTATTGTGTGAATTTTTAATCTGTACTTGTTCTCTGTCTAACTGCTAATTAGACCCCTGTCCCAAACTATCTAAGCATATGCAGCTGTACAATTAACATCAAAATTTGAAAGGTAACATGCCACAGGTGCCAGTACAACCACTTCTGCCCAAGTGACAGCCATGTGCCACTGCATAAACTGTTCACAAACCAACATTTGTGGCCCCTCTGCACACATTTGGGGTTGACTTAGTTGCCTCTTGTGCTTTCCTACCCATGGTGCAACTCTTGACTGCCATCAGCCTTTACCAGTATAGGCTGGCATCACCACCATGAGACATCAAAGCTTTGCAACTCTCATCATTCCCCCCGTAGGCCACCCCTAGAGTTGTTTGCTCACCATATGCATACTCATTGTGCTAAACACCTCGGTTCAGAATTGGCCCACTGGTCCTGTGCCTGCACCATAGCCGACAATCTCAGCAGGGCTTCCATATTTTCCCAATTAGACTATACCTAAACATCGGAGCCCATATGTCTTGCAAATGTACCAGCTGCACCTGCTTTCCTGAAAAGTTCACCAATTTGCTCAGTATACATTTTCTTATATTAATTATCCCCTTAATTAATTAATACCCAGAATGTATACTTTATGAGCCCAAAATGAATCCCCTTATTTTGGCATTCCTAACTGGTTTGTTCAGTTTCCACCCCTTGGAATATAAATTTGCTGCAGTAATGAACAAACCTTTCCTTTTAAACTATAGCTATTGTGACTAGTCCTATTATTATTGCATGACTTGTGGACTTGTTACTCACTTAAACCCCAGTAAGTGTCTTTTCTTGCTGTCTCTTCAGTTCTTCTTCATGTCTTTGTCTTTAGTCTTTCTGTTGTCTTTTCTTCATTCTGCTATGTAGGCAGGTCTGCAAAATGGAAGGTGACAAAGCAGTTTCTGTCCATCTCATTTTCTTGGCTGTCGACCTGGTGCCAAAACTCAAACTTTGCTTCCAGGCATTCATTGGAACAGCTTGGCACTAGTGCCACCACACCCCAATGTGCCAATGGTAACCGATCTCCTGCATGGATTTTACTCTGCTAATTGCCTTCACTATTTATTACCTGCACCAAACCAAAGTCCATAAAAACCTTACAATAGAAGTAGCACTATTGCAAAAGGCCAGAAAATTGAAACAGAAATAACTATTTTCCTTTCCTGTCTTCCTGTACTACCCTTCTATTTTTTCATTGCCTGTGTGTCCTTTTTTATTGTATGGTAACTCCTACCTGAAAGTGTGGACTGAAGCCTCTCCAGAACCCAAGTTCTAAATCCAGCATTTCTGCTAAAACTGACCTGTGTTCTTTACTAAAGACCAGCTCACTTTTCTCCATTTTATTGCATGGAGAGTCATAGGCTGTCTTTTTGAACAACTGGTCAGTCAGGTTTCGAATTACTGGACCTAAGTGTGTGTGGTTTTAATTACTGCTGGCCCTAGCACAGCTGTTAGGACCTTCACACCCCTGTGCATTCCTGGCTTGCTAGCTGAGCTTCCTGCTGCACCATCCCCATCCTTTGTTCTTTGGCTTGTCCTGTTTCATTCAAACCAACTCCTAAACTGGTGCACTTTCTTTCCAACTCAGCCATTCTTGCACTAGCACATTCAGACCTTTCACACACAAGCACTTGAATTCCTTTCATTTCCATTGTTCTTTGTTTTAATTCCACACTTTCTTTACTCAGTATCCTTAAGCCAATATCCAGTTCATGCCCTCTAGTCAACAATTGCCATTCACACTCACCAGCTCCTCTGCCTTCTATCTGATCTCTTTGTCCTAAATCAAAATTCAATGCAGCACTGGTTACCTTTCCTAACAGTGGTGAAATATCTATCAGTGTAGCATGCTCTTTAAATACTGGACAGACCTCAGAATTACTGGAGATTGTGGTGCAGTGGAGAATAAAGGAAGAAAACACCCTTGCTGTTTTCCTTCCTTTCATCTCTCTCCTTTTCCTCACACTCACATTCCCACTCTTTATCTGAGCACACATCTGTCTCATGTAAGTCACCCACCCATGTTTTAGGGTTCCAGTCCGATCTGGTTACTGTTGCCCTAACTTTCACCATGGTGGTTTACATTTCTTTTTCCACTTCTTTCACTGCTTTCTACTTTAGCAGGATGTTCTACATGCTAACACTTCACAATTATCACACCAACTGTTACATCTTTCAAAACTCTCACTCAACATTCCATAACTTTCATTCACTTTGCTATTTTCTTCCTTATCATGATCTTCCTTATTACCAATAATACAAGCTAGTAAACCTCTTATAACAGCAGCTGTCTTCTTTAAACCTGATCTCTGTTTTCTTGCTTTTAATCCTTCCAGCCCCTTCCATTTTGTGGCACACTCAGCTCAGCTTCTGCTTTCTCTACCTGAACTACAGGTTTCCTAGCTTTAGCCTGCTTCCTCTGCCACTCCACTGGAAGATGGCTGACTTTAAAATGAACTTAGGCATTTCTAAGTCTACAATTTACTCTAATACAATTTGCCAAATTCGTTATGGGTTGGCCTACTTTTGCCCCTGTAAGCAAACATACACATACATACACAAAGATTCTAAACGAATAAGTACCGTATGAATGACGAATGCATGTCCCATCACTCCCTAGCACTTTAACCACTTAAATGCCGTATGAATGACGCATGCATCTTTCACCACTCCCTAGCACTTTAATTAGGGACTCACTACCACCAGTACTAACAAACATGCGGGTGTCCTTGTGACACACATGAAGTCTCTACACTTTGTTGGTTATATTCCATTCAGCAACCAAACAATGTTTTACTTCCACCGCATTTGTACACTGGGTGCCCTAAAATTCACATACATAAACAAACACATACATCAAAACAGTATTTGCAAACAGGGTGCAAAACTTGGTTACCCCAAAATCCTGCCGACTCGCCAATTGTTTTATCTTGGTAGAGTAATATATATATTGCTCTACTGTCCCTATTATTATTAATATGTAGCCTTAGAATACCTAATCTCACACACTTACCACTGTTTATAACTTCTCCCCACCTTCCCTTCTATAGCTATAACCTCAGGCAATTAGATGTAGTAAAAAGACAAGCAGGAGTTAAGTTGCACATAAAATAATGTATTACTGATAATATTCATAAATAATAACAAAATGCAAAGTACATTTGAATATTGGCAACCATACAACCTGATAAAATGGTGATGTGTAATTCAGGTGGCACACAGACTTGCAGTTACTTAAAATGTCTCTAGTTAAGGCATCGTTGGTGCTCAGCTTTCAGCCACATGTCTGTTCAATATGGCTGCTGAGCTGTGCTCTTCATGTGTGTCTTCATCATCATATGTGGGTCAGTCAGAGAGATGCTTCTTCATATGTGGGTCAGTCAGAGAGAGAGAGAATGTGGTTGAGCAAGTACATTTATAGATGTTCTCTCCAATTCCTAGAACCAATAGGACATCATGGTACTTGAAGGCCTCTGAGACAAGCCAATTCCAAACAGCCATACCTCAGACCAATGGGTGAAATAGAACATCTTATCTCCTGCAACCCCAAGACCATATATTACACTAACCTGGCTTTGTGTGGGAGATCAAACTGGTTTAAGACACATCCCCCCAAATCCTGTCATAAAATTACAAAGAGACAGTCGTAAAAAGGGGGATGGGGAAGGCAAACATGAATACCTCTCACCACTTGGTTTGCCTAAATTATAAATAAAGACATACAAAACATTTATCAAGTTATATGCAAAATCCTACATCACAACAGCAGACTAGTGGTATTTTGAATATATGTATGTTTCAGTTTATAAAATATTGAATATTTTAATGAGTATTTTTTTTTTACTTTTCTGGTAAACTAAACATAGTGAAGCATCATAAATAGCTTAGTTTAAGAGAATCTGAATAATGATGATTGAAAGGTTTGCTATAGGATAAACATGTTGTGCAGCTGTTGTGCAATGTGGGAAAGCCAGCTTTGGCAAACATGCTGATTCATTACTATTTTCCAGAAAAGGAAAAAAAAGATGCCTATAAAAAGAACTGTGAATTTGAAGAAAGTAGTTCTGTATCTAAAAATCTAAACTCTTTTGAGACATCTGTTGTAAAGTAGTTTTCTTAGCTCTTTCTTCAGCCATCAGATGGCAGCCAATGCTTAGCCATGATGATAGGCTGAGTGATCTCAACCTTCATTCTATCACTAGCAGATGCAAAATCAAAGGAAATAATGGAAACTGCTTTTATTGAATCCAGGAGCTTCAGACACAGGCTATTTGAATTTCAGGCTTGTAAAATGATGCAGTGTCGCTGTTGGCTTTATTAAGTTACCACTAGCATTACAAATAGGAGGTCTAACTCTTCCAAATGTAAAGGGATGTGAAATGTAGCATGCAGATAACATTGGGAGTTTAGTTTCAAAGTGAATCTTGCCTGACAAGTCTTAGTTTTTTCTTTTAACTGCAATATAAAGTTAAAAATATGGTTCTTCAATAATTTATAAATGTGGAAATACTAGTTTTTCAAGCTGCAATTTAAAAATGCTTAAAAGATGTTTATTTATAATTAAACATAAAATTTGCTCTAAAATAGAAAATGCACAACAATGTCTACCAGATAATATATTACACAAAATACATCATGAAAGCTATTGGAAGAGAATATCTCAATTCCTAAAAGGGATTTATTCACAACCAAAGTTTTTTGTTACAAGTTAGCAATTTTTGGCATTGGTAAATGTAAAAATTTCTTCTGAAGTATACTCGTGTGTCTGTCATATCCACTTGTTGTGCATCTTTTTTTTAGATAAAGACCGACTTATATTTTACAATATAATTTTCCATTCTATTCAGAATGCCACATTCTGAGATGAAAGCTATAAATGCACCACATGCTTCAAGTTCATTTTATATTTAGAATATCACAGAATCGTCGGGTCTTTTATGGAATTGTTCACTCTGCTGTCTAATTCTGATGCTAATGATCTCAGTTCTAGTGCATTTGCTGTCAGTAAGTGTGAAGGTATTAATTTGAAGGTCTTCTTTTCTGTTTACTATACACTTCTAGTTCATCTGCTTTGATCCATCTTTGGAGGTTGGCTGGATCTTGACATTCCTTCTTTCAAAGGAAAAATTTGCCCTTTTACCTCTCAAGAATTTTACCAGCTGATGCAATAATATTCTGTCAGTTTTTATTTATTGTTCAAAGTTGTTCTTGACAAGCAAATATGAAAGAGGAACTACTAATTGCGATTTTCTTTTTTATGCATCATGTTACAGTGCAAAGCATCCTGACATTCTAACAGAGGCTTAGGTTCAATTTCCAATTCAGCCACAGTCTGAGTGAGGTTTTTACTCTATCCCTGTGTTTGCATTAGGTTTCTTCCATTTCCTCCCCTCATTTGGCTGGATGTACATATTAATTTAACTGTTCAAGCAAATTTGGTCCTGCATGCTTATGTGCATGAGTGTAGCATGTGGTGAAATGGATTCTCAGTTGAAGTCAGATATGGGTTGGGTCTAGCTTATGTTATGCAATTTTGTTTTTTTAAAGAAGCGTTTTTCTGATTACCTAATATAAGGCAAGTTTTCATTTTATTTAGTTTCTTAATTAAAATGAAAGTGTATAGTCATGTGCAAAACCGCATATCCAAATGAACAATCTGTTATACCTTAAGTGGATGGGCTAGAGCAGCAGAAGAATTTGCGGGGTTCTATTAAGTTAACAAGAGTTACTACAGTGAGCACATATTCACAAAAAAAAGAAAAAAATGTCTTTCCTTCTGTCCAGTTTCTTAGTTACAAATCTCATGCTATGCTGTCAAATGACACATATAATCGAATTATATGGCTTGGACCTGCACCTACTGCACCGTGAGAGAGAGTTTACAGTGGAGACATACTGCATTTACTAAAATGGATAGATAAGCCTTCTGTGTGTCTAGTTATTTAATTACAAATCAGATTCTACACTGTTAAATTCTATTATATAGTTTTTCATCATCCTCTTATTGTACCTATATCCAAACTTCTGAGATGGTCAACAAAATGAACCATATACCAAGTAGATTTGTTGTTCATCATTGGCTTTGCAGATGCTAAGCAATATGAACCTACCATAAGGTTAAAAAAAATTAGTAGAAGAGTTTATGAAATATGATGTTTGTGCATTTATTATTTTGATGTACTATAACTGACACTATGAATACTGAAATTGGGTTTGTTACTTTAACCATACATTATAAAATGCTAGATGCAGGCAAATGTTTCTGTGTTGCTGTGGTTTCCAACATTTTGGTAATTTTACTTCCTTAAGTATTTACATATCTTTTTTAGTATAAGTCAGGATCACATGAGCAGGAAGCACCACTCCTCAACACTGATAGTATACAAAAAGGGGCCCTACAATAAAGATGTTTTCTCACCTTTGCACTCCCATGGAGGCAGCAAAATGCAGGCAAGATTCTTGTGATCTAATCAAAAAAGGGGAGAAAAAAAAAGAATATGATACATTTGCTCACAAATGTTGATGATCCACTCATAATTGCCTGCATTCAGTTTCATTGCATTTGTTATTCTCCCGCTTTCATTTGGGAGATCTTATGTTATGCTTATCAGTTTTTCTTGTATGTTTTCTTGTTTTTATATTTTCACTCATCTCCTGATTCCTATCGGGATATATAATCCATGAATGAAAGTATACTGGAAGGAACACCTCTTATCCTGTCTGGGATTGGAAAGTCCGTTCTTCATTTCACTACATGTTACACATAATCTTGCTAAGCATCATGACATTGATCTTTTCTTCCTTGTTTTCACCCTTTGTACTTTTGCTTTCTATAAATTTACAGGTAATGACACTCGATTGTCCAGGCATATTCGAATGTATATGTTATGTGTGTCCTTTCACTAAGATTCCACAGTGATGATCATTATTCAACTACATTAGACCCCATAGAAATTTAGATTTTAGGGTTTTTTGT